>NC_048283.1:28967515-29050015 GCF_009762535.1 Notolabrus celidotus | reverse complement strand
TGTGGAGGAAGAAAGATAGAGAAGAAAAAGGGGATGTGAAGGAAAGCAGAGTGAGATATATCAAAAGGAGAGAACAGATGGCGCCGGCAAAAAGAATTCAACACAGAAAAAGGGAGAGATACAGATCTAAAGGGAAATAAAGAGCAATGCAGTGAAGGAGACAGAAGTTGTAGGCCGGGTCAGGGAATAATGGTGCTGCTGCATTTTTAATAGTTGCCCACTTTGTAGCGACCCTTGTCTAATGGATTCTCTGCCTCTTAAAAGCTCCTGTCAGAGCCCTCTACCTCAAGCAGTTACACCACGGAAATTGCTGAGGGCTCCAATAGTCGCCAACACTTCCTGATAGACGATTCAGTGATCTCATGTTGTCTGGCTGCAAACATAACTCCAGTTAGTACACAGATGTTTTGGCAAATTCTGTTTGGAGCTAAATTTACTCACAGGAAGCAGTGACTGAAATACAGAGGGCTGAGAAAACGTCCGAGATTTGCTCTGATATCACAATTCTTTCAGATGTACAGCTCCAGCCTGCTAAGTGCCTGACTAAGACTTTATTGGTGGGAGACAAAGAGCACAACCTCTGGCTGTTAGCTATTTTAAGCGTCTGAGTGCGAGTGTAATTCAGTGCAGAGGGCACAGTTAATGGCCAACAGGCTGATCTAGAACAGATAGAGATTCTTTGCCTTTACAAATATCTGTACTTCTTTATCATCTGATATGGCCTTCAGCTTTAAAATTAACAACCACCGTTCAGACATTTCACATCCGTTCATTAACCAAACAGGGTGAATAGACAGTTATGAATTCACAGTTTTTCTGTGGGTTGTACTGAGGTGAGGATTCACTATAAATGGACTGCAGCCGCGAATAGCACTAAAAGTTGGGCATAATTTACCCCCGGTATCTGCTCCGTCTTAGGGTCCAATTCACAAAGGATATCGGGCTAATGTTATTGCAGCACGAACATGCCAGTAAAATGTTTGCGTACAGTTTGCTCTTGTTTTGTGTCTGATTGTGGAGATCAGCCATCAGCAACTCCCCTCGCTGCGCAGAGCTGCACTGTGCACTGTGGCGGTTTCCCAGTTTATAACACAGCTTCTTATTGTACCATTGAATATGGGTGTGTATTGTGGTTTTGTACTGCGTTTACTTGTTCAGTTCTTTTGTGAATCAAGTCCAGAGTCTGGTTAAGTCGGTGCCATGTGATGCAGAAGGGTCCTGTCATTGTGAATATGCTGTTCTTGCTAATATTGCACATTTTTAGTTTTTATGGCATTGTAGACATACATCTCTATTATCTGTCATCATTGCTGTTACTAGAGCTTTTTCCATTAGTCTTTATCCATCTCTTTCTGTCTCTCTTTCCTTCTATCCCACTTTCTTGGCCCATCCATCACGGATGTTCATGATGTTTGGTCTCTGTAATTAAATAACAAGAGTACAGTCTGGACTTGCTGTTTTTGTAAAATGACATTTGGTATGATCCAGCACTATACAAATAAAGAAAGGAATAATTGACTGATTGAGATTTACACTAATAACAATAGCAATAGCAATTTTATTTATAAAGCACATTTCATTATACATAAGTTCAATGTGCTTTACATGGAGAATTAAATACCTAAAAACATTTTCCCAAATAGAATAAATAAAAACAGAAAAGCAATAGATACACCCAACATACATCAGACACAGCAATCAAACAAACAGCAATTGTTGCTGCACATGCATCCAGTCACAACAGTCATTAAATCATTCATACGCTTGAGAAAATAAACATGTTTTCAGTCTTTTTTTAAAAGTGGAGACAGTTGTTATGGACCTGAGGTCAGCAGGCAGTTTGTTTCAACAAGATGGACCATAGTAACTAAAGGCCCCTTCACCAGACTTTGATTTGACTCTGGGTGCATTTAAAAGACCTCCACTTGCTGACCTAAGGATCCTGGTCGGGCTATACAGTGTGAGCAAGTCAGAGATGTACTGGGGAGCTGAACCATTGAGTGCTTTATGGACTAATAATAGGATTTTGAAATGGATTCTGTATTGAATGTACTGGATATTTTACGTTACGACCGTATCCAAACTGTCAATATTAAATGTTTAAGAAAGAAGAAAAGATGATTACTTGTAGAAACTGGCTAAAATTGTGAGGAACTTGCAAACTAATGTGCTGTAATTGAGAATGTGTTAAATAAATTGTGTATTTCGGTTTCAGTGTAGAGCCACAGTTCATGTGAGGTTACCAAGTTACACTGCTCTTATTGTCTGCATCTCCTCTTACACTGTTTGACTTAAATGCCTGAATATTAGAAAAGCAAACCATTGGAAATGTAAAAGTTTTTATTCAACAGGAGCCCTCTGTGGACCTGAATACATACATTTTATTGACTGTGGATAAGTTAGTTCAAGTTGTTCATTGAGATCTCGACTCTGCATCAGATGATCATAACGTGTTCCCAGAGTTTCAAAAGCACAAAACAAACATTAAAAAAGGCTCAACTTACCTGATTAGTGTGGGCGATGGTAGTATGACACACAGCGGTGTGGCTTATTACAGTGACCAGACCAGGCCTTTGTTCTGTTTACTATTACTAGAAAATAATCCTGTTGTCACCGGTGAACCAGCTCTGTTTTGTCCAAGATAATGAGGAAAAAGTCTAGATCACGAGAAAACAACTGAAATAACCCTGAGCACAGAAAACAGGAGAGAATAAATGTCTGCCCTTAAGGGCTCCCGTACTATCCACATCCAGTCAGGTGTTTTATTTTTATAATGAAATGTTCTCTTTTCCTCTCCAGCTTGGATTAAAAAAATCTGTTGTGAAAATATGTATTTTGTGTTTGGATTTCGGTCTAAGTTAGTGTCCATAGTTTCTGAGCTTTATTGATGTTTTGTGTGGGAGGCTTTTAACACCAAACCTGTTGACCAGTAATCTCCCGTGTCATTTCACACAGAGTGGGCACAGGACATGAGTCAGGCAGAGTCTCACAGACGGGCCTAAATCATGCATTGATTGGTTGTGTAAAATAAGACTTCTTGTTTTGCTTCCTGACTCCTGAGAATGTTTATTTGCTGAAACCTGCTTTATTCCAGTACACATCTCATTAAGACGAAGTCATCTCTAATGAACTTAGATTTTAATTAGACCCTCATTTCTTATTCACATTTATTCAGTCATTTTCATTCAATAATTCATTCTGGTCAGGATTGTCTGGGGTAATTTTATTCTGCAGAGAAAATTAAAATCTATTAAACTGATGTTTTTTTGACATGCAGTATAAACAAAGAAAATCTTATCAAGTGTTTTTTCATTTTATTCAGACTGTCTTGCTCGTATGTTAGAAGAAATGTGCTGATAATGCTTTGTGTTCACAGACTGAATACATTTATTTAATTGAAAATATCAGCCCTGACACAGTTATAATTTGCATCCATTCTGAGCATTAACGCATGATGTCATTATTACTGACAATGTGGGGATTTAGCCTGTGCATTTCTTATTCTCATTTAGCATGGGGTGGAGGGGTGTGAGGGTCTGTGTGTTGGTGAGTGAGTGATCTCGACACCAGGGACCACAGAGATAATTGAAAGAATAGCCCGAGGGATTTTCCCTCCATATGCCTCTCCTTATCCGACTCTGCTTCCTTGTATCGCTCTCTCCTCTGTCTTTTCCTCTATCATTCTTGCTCTTTTTGTTTCTTTCATTGTGTCCATTCTTGTCTCAGGGCAGTACAGGACAGACATGTTAAAGAACATTTCTACCACTGAATTTCATAATTTCCACTAGTATGATTGTATCTGTGACCTTAAATGCAGTTCAGTAGATTTATCATCTCACCTTTTCCTTCAGGTTCTTCAGTGCCTTTACATTTTTATCACAGAATGACTTTGAACATCCTCCAAAGAAGTGGACCTGTTGAATTCAGACATTTTCGGAGAGCAGAGAAAGTAATAAAGGGAGTGATAGCCGTAGTAAAGTGACTTTTCAGATGAAAAAGTGTGAAAAAGACTCAATTCAATTTCCCCTGCTTGAATCAATTCCAGGCCAGTTTCTTTGAAGTTGCTCTCATCTCTAACTCTCAAACACGAGGTAAAACAAAAATAAAACTCAATTTTTTTTTAGCTTTTACGGAGTTCATTTCATGCACTCTGCTCTTTTTAGACTGGTTATCATTATCTAAACAAAATTAAAGGGCCTGTGAGGAACTTTGGGGTTGTGTTGATCGACGCCCCCTGTGGACAAAGCAGTATGATTCTTTGAAATCCTTTGTTTTATCAGGACGAAACATTGAGTAGAACCAGACTCATGTTTATCAACCATCTATCATGACCACTGCAGCCATAAAGATACAACTTGAGGGCTGTGAAGCTGAGCTTATTGATGTATCAAGACAAATTTTACCTCCTTATTTAAGCACTCATGGTTTATCTTTTCTTAATCAGCCATGAGTGTATTTGTTTAACAAGACATGCTTTGCACGTATGAAAAAGGAAACATCCTTAGTGTTGTGGTGGATCTATCAGTGGATTTTATCTGACCTCAAACCACAAGTCAAAACACGCAACACACTTTAACCTTTGCGTAAACTATAAATCTGGCTTTAGCCCTCAGGGTCAGATTTAGTGCAATAAAGTCACAAAGCTCATTATTGAATGTCTGTGTTTTTAATGCAAATTTGCATGGCTAGTCTTACGGAGAAACCTTAAAGCCTGCATAATGAATTCCTGGTATTTGGTGGGATTTCTTACTAAAGTCTTCTCTGTACCAAGAGCTGAGGGTCACTAGGATTTTAAGCATGCTGTAGGTCTTTATTTGATTGATAGCTTTTGTGTGCTGCCACTTCTCACATTAACCTTGTCAATACAAGGGAAAAATCTCTAACCAGCCAGCCATAACAAATGCTGTTAGTTTCAACCAAACCAAGGGTCCATCTGACAAGAGTCCAGAGGCATCGTCCGATGACCATCACACACTTAACACTACAACCTACACCCAAACAGATCAAACCTATTTCAAAATGATCTTCCATCCCAGTGCATGAAGGATTGTTTCAGCTCAGTACCAAAAAATAAAACTATTTTTCCCAGAAGAGTTACTTGGACATTTAAAAACTCAAAAGTTAATGTACCTTAAAACAAATTCAATATGACAGATGTGTGACATTTTGTTTCCACTCAAGAGAAAAGTATTTAAGAGGAATAATTCAACTCTGTTTACCTGTATTATTTAATCAACATAGAACAACACATTCTTATCATTATTACAACAAACATGAGCGCACCCCGTTCCTTCTTTTACATTCCTCAGCGTCTCACCTTACAGGTTGCGGTTGTTGAAATCTGTCACCCAATACAAGCACCTAGGATGCTTTTATTTAGAATCAAGCTGCTCAGTGGTGTGAACAAACTCTGGATCTCTAGCCCGGTATGCTGTCTCTCAGTCTGTTAGGATTATATAAAGAAACACAGTTAAACTCTATAAAAGTGCCACAGTGTTTGCCCTCACAGACAGTTTAGCTGGGTTACAGACACACTCTTGTCCCTGAGCCAGAGGTGGCCGGCCAGGCCAAACATCTCCTATTCCCCGCTAATGAAATCCTGAATAAAACCCTCCCTGCTCAGCTTGATCCCACACACACACACACACACACACACACACACACACACACACACACACACACACACACACACACACACACACACACACACACACACACACACACACACACACACACACAATTGCACAAGTACAAACACACAAACACAGACACCCACTCTCCAGGGTTCTGGTGCACATACACATACACACACAAACACACACACACAAACACACACACACAAACACACACACACACACACACACACACACACAGAACCCCTGCAGTCCCAGCCGGGGATTATCCTAGGAAAACACTCCTTTTGTTGGGCCCCAGTCAAATTACTTTTC
Organism: Notolabrus celidotus; assembly: GCF_009762535.1. Lineage (NCBI taxonomy): Eukaryota > Metazoa > Chordata > Actinopteri > Labriformes > Labridae > Notolabrus > Notolabrus celidotus. The sequence goes on along the minus strand of NC_048283.1, from coordinate 29,044,067 downwards.
GGAGCTCTTGTGCTTTATCAAAGCCGTAACGATGTGTGTCTATGTGAGTGTGTGTGAGGATGTGTGTGTCAGGGCATGCATGTATTAAGTATTCCAAACACAGGTCGCGTCTGATTGCAGGGAGCACGTCCAAAGTGAACGGTCACTAATGACACATGAAAGCTGGCTGTTTATTTTCCCCCCAATTTGTGTGTGTGTGTGTGTGAGAGAGAGAAAAAGATTGCGTGTTAGTATGCCAGTGATTTTCTAAAGATAGTTTAACACCAGATCCCCATGTAGTGTTGTCTGTTGGCAGGCCTGTGTGTTGTTTGTTACTTTTGAACTTGAAATTTATGAACAAACAAATTGATACTTATGAATAACAGCATAGATCAAAGCATACTTCCTATTGCCCTGCTGTTCCTGGGACTCCACCCTATTTGTTTGGAAATACACATTTTTTCCAGTATATTTTGTGAACTCATCTTTTCCAAACCTTAATTATGCAGTTTTAGTCGCCTGAACAGAAGAAAGCCTAAACATGAACATGAAAGTATCTGATGTGTCATATTTTGGAACCATGGTTGATTTGAAAAATGTAAAAAACAAACATGATATCTGAAGCTATTTTGGTATGTGGAGTTGCTTACTGAATCAGTGTAGATGGAGTTAAGGCCTTAGCACAGACTGTATAGGACATGGCCGATGTCTTTGTGATGCCACTCATTGGTTTATGAAGAGGCAATTGGAAGCAAATGATGGTAGTCACCATACTAGAAATGCTCCACTTGACTTTCTGTCAACCTTGAAACAGGCAAAGAGTGGAGCTGAGGCATCTTTTAGCCTCCTGGCAAACAGCTCTACCTGTCAGTCAGCTCACCTGTGCCCCTTATTATACAAATGTATGTATAACTCATGGTTGTTGTATTATCTTAACGGATGCATTATACCCCCCAGCTGTGGACAAGTACAGAAATGAGTGGCATAAACCAAAACCGTGTTTTGTACCAGGTTGTAAACTTGTTCATTTCTACTGTAAAGATGGACTTTTTAATGTAGAACCTCATGGGGATTCCTTGGCTTTTGCAGACAGCCTCAGTGGAATCTGCAGGTCTTTAAACTTTTATATTAGTTTCATCTTTCAACACTGGAAGTTGTTGCTTCAGCCATAGAGTGTATCAAATGGACAGAGCCAACCTGATGTACTCATTTGTTTGTGAACCCACCTTTTGAAATCTTTCACTTTTGCCACATAATCTTGTCTTTTTGGGGACCAGAAGTGACCGTGTACGGACAACAGGATGAGCAGATGTTGTTGAAAGCTGATGAAGTAATAACTTAACAAATACAGGTGGTCAGGTCTCGATGCAAACCTGCTTACAGGTGCATTTATGTAGAATTCAGTGGCAGTTAGCACAACAGGCTCGGTAGAAGATATATCTACATAGGAGTGGGTCCCTTTCTACAGAGGCTGCAATCTTGCACCGCCATGTTTCTACAGTAGCACAAACAAACCAACTAGTAACAGAGTGATGATGAAGAAGAAGAGAGTGGTTGTTGTGCGCATGGATAGATGTTTTTGATGATAAAAACTTGACAAAGAGAGGATCATACTAATCATATATCACAGGAGCTTCTTGTCCTCAAAGGTCATCCTTGTGTCACCGACAGGAGGGATAGACTAGGGAGTATTCAATTTAGAAGCTGACCACTAGGTATCGCTAAATACTCCCATTTCTACAAGCTGCTCCTTTCATCGCATGTTTTGTTCTCAACAGGATTATGTCCCAAAATAATGAACACAATAAGAATCTTGCAGTTTCAAACTAAAGCTACTGATCAGGATCAGAAAGTAATGTCAAAAAAGTGCACTGAGGCGATAATTAACTAAGAAGTTGGGTTATTCACGACTGAGGTTTCATACAACCAGATCATTCTAGCAACCAGAGTATTCTCCCCCTACTGGCTGACAGGAAGAATGCAGGTTGGCTTTACTTTTGAAGCCAGAGGTTACGTCCGATTCTTCTGTGATTCAGGGAACGCTCTATAATGACTGGAAGTGCTTGGTCATGTTATTGTTAGGTGGATAATTATTTTCAGAGGAACCAACTCCCACTCTGGGCCACAGCCAGCTCAGTTGACTGGGCACAGATTGTTCAGCTACATTCAGCTTCCATTCATTCACACTACTGCCGCTCCTCAGAGACCACCAGTCTTTTTCAAAGTCCTGCAAGAGTGTTTCGTGTGCACGTTTGTTTTGGCGTGTGAGACTGCCCTGCTGTGTGTTTGTCTTAGTGTTTGTGTGTTCAAGAGCGTGCATGTGCGAGTTCTGGGTTTGTGCTTGTGCCCGAGACGCAGTGCGATGAGGCGAGAGTGCCAAAGTGAGAGATAAACGGAGACGAACAACAAAGGAGGGGAGGTAAAGCGCATGCATGTGTCCCCCCTGCGCATGTGTCGAGGGTGCAAACTAGCTTTGTAGCTCTCAGTGAAGTGTTGATTTAAGTGGAAGTGGAGGGAGGAGATGGGATAAAAGGCCTGACTAGATTAGGCTGGCACACACTACTGAGGCGTGTTGTACTGCCTGGCCTTTCAGCGCACTCTGCACTGAGTGTGTATGTGTGTGTTTATAAGTCTGAGGACACTTGCTTGGAGTTTGTGTGTATCTGTTGGATACAGTTACTGTGCTGCTAATATCGGTGCAGCTTTACAATAATGCAGCAGATTAGCAGAGCTGCGTTTGCCACTTAAGACACTCGACTGTTCTTATTCTTACAGCAATATTCTGTGTGTGCTACTGAGTGAAGTACCATCATCGAGGGAAGGTATGGAGGCTTCAAAGTGTCATCCACAGCCCTGGGAATCCATACTGAATGTCCCAGAACTCTGAGGCAGATTGGAAATAGATTACCAACATTGCAGATATTTTTTTTCCACATTTATTTCCTCTAATATACTTATAACCTTGCAGTTTCTGCCAGAAGGAGTCTGAATTACTGCATATTCCCGCTCCCCCACCCAGACACCCCGCTGTTTAAAGTCAAGCTAGTCTCCAACAATAATAGTTCATTGGCTAAGTCGTTTGCAGAACTGTCTCTCTGCGTTAGTATCTCTGTGTGTAGGAGACTTGACAGTCGGGGGTAAAAATAACATTTAAAGTGGTTTTAAAAGCTTGAGGTGTGCCTGATTTAACTCAAACAGACAACTTAACAGCTTCAAAAGTGGTAACACTGCTTGTAAAATCTGACAAGTCATCCGCCCTCTTGCTTTTTCAAAAAATTGAACGTTTATTCTGCTGCTGTTTAAAAGCAGCAGAGAAGCGCTTGTATTATTGGCAGGCTGTTTATGTGGTAAGGTTTAACAATCATTTGGCTTTCATTATTAACAAAACAGTGCTTAAAATGCAGCTGAATGAGTGGGAGTCCAGGGGCTGTCACATTTTGGCAACACTGAGGTGTTAACTGAAGCCACTGCTAAACAATTGTTCATAATAATAAAAAATGTTTTGGCTTCTGTTCAGCGCTGCTTGAACTCCATCAACATGCTGTCATTTGTGCTGAACTATCAGATCAGACAGATACATTAGTCGGCTACATGTGCTACAGCAGCAATTTGCATATTTCATTGATTTCACCTCCTGTGTGAATGATTAAAAAGCATCTTAGGCAGTATAACCGTGTGCAAGTGTTTGCATCTTGCGTGCACGTGTTCAGGTTCTGAGCTTTGTATTTGGTGCATAGCTGATGTTTGCAATTAAAGGCTTAGTCAGAATCTGTGTACACGTGTCTGCACTTTTGGATGGTATCTTGACCCCCATCAAAATATAGGGATGTTCTGATTCTGAATCTGCTTCCTGGTACAGTTTCCAACACTCATATCAGCATTTGTCAATACTCTTAAACGTGTGCATAAAAAGATGTGCAGAGGGAAAAATTATGACTGCTGATGTTTTGCCAGCTTAAATTTGATCTGAAAATATTTCCAGTTATCAACTACTATATTTAAAGGTGCTTTATATAACAGTAAGAGTGTCTATATACAATATATAATGCTGAAGTACTAAAGGATATACAGAGGACTCACTTATTGAGCCTTGAAGCTGTTCTTGTCCTCTTTCATACTTGTGGTTGTTCCTGAGGTTTCCTGCTGACATTTGTGCTGTTTTTGGTTTGACCTATGACTCAAGGTGAGTGACTCATTCCAACACCATCTAAGTTGGCTGGCTCCACCATACTTCCCAAAGCTTTCCAGGACTAACATCTGTGTTTCCTGTAAACTGTCTTAATTCCTGTAAATATTAATCAACATTTGGTCTTTATCACGTCTTCCTGTTGCTATTTAAACGACTTACAGAGCTTTTAATAGTCATGACTGATCCGCCTAGATGGCTTTATCATTTCTAACAATAAAACCTTTTGGAGCTTTTTACATTTATAGTAATTGATTTTTTAACATGAATTCGTATATTTAATTGTTGTCATTTTGTAATATTAAGTTAGACAAGATTAGTACTATTATTTTGAATGTTTAATTTTGTATTAATGTCATAAGAACATTGGCAGGATGGGTGCCAAGTGAATATAAAGCATATATAGCCAAGGAGAGGAACAAGGAGGACACCACTGGTCTTTGTGTGCTGCAAGTGATGAAAAAGATCATACAAACTTTATGCCGGCCTGGAAACTTGAATTTATGATTTTACATAAGATGCAGCTTCTATGTGCCTCAGTGGCGAGTTTGATTTAGGAGTTTGATTTTTTATTGGTTCATCGGGACAAATGGCCCCTTCAATATCAAAGTTGCAAAGCTTGCAATTACCATTTATCTGCACCGTATCAACCCTCACACAGGCATCCACACATACAGACATAAATAAGATGTACAGCAAGTATTTGTATGTAATGAAATCGTGTAAACACATAGGCACACTCTGCAGCCGTCAACTGCTGGATTAGATGCAGTGCAGGTAGGAGGAGCATTAAGCGCACCACTGTGACAGAAAATACTAACTGCTGCACTCTTACAAATACTAACCCTAGAATTATCCTCTCGGCAGAGGTCTCTCTCAGCCCTCTCTGTCGCTCCAAAGCAGAATCAATGATGCGGGGAACACTCAGACAGTATGGCAGGAGAGCCACCTGCATACAAGGCACACAATAACTGAAGGGGATTTTTTTATTTCTGTGGTGAGTACGCAGAGAATGCCGATGCAGTCTAATGATGATGTTTTCAGGACAACATATTTAATAAGATGCTTTCATACCAGCTTCTTTCCCAATATTTTGAGAGTCCATTTTTCTGCAAGAAAATCATGGCTGAATTTTACTTTCCTCAGCAGCACCACATTGGATTAGAAACTAAGACGACAGAGGTGAAACTGCAGCAAATCTTCTTAATGCACTGCAGTGTGTTGATCCAAGGGATTATTTTCAAAAAGTCAATGTATTCCACTAATAGATATGTCTTGTTCTGGGGAACTGTCACTGAGTAAAACAGATCTGCTGCTAAGGAGGGGTTAAGATGATTTTCAGGCAGGTTCTAATAAGAGGAACATACATTCAGAAATAAAATAGAATCAGTGCTCACAGATATAATACAGATAAAATACAGTAGGCACAGCATACAGTACATCATAACATAATACACATTACATAATGTCACTGAGCTCTCACATACTTAAGCCTAAAGCCAAAGTCACATTCACAAAGAGGAGCCTGTGTGGTGTAAGTTTACAGTCTGTTGGAGGTATCGGGTAGATTTGACTTTCATGGATTATGCTAGGTCAAAAAAGTTAGAGAAAGAGAGAAAAGACCAGTATTAATTTACATCTCATTTTGTACATTTTCTTTTTGTATTCCTATGGTTTTCTCACCCAAAAAGAGTTCAATCATTTTCTAGCTTAAAAACTGTAAAAAAGAAACTTGGAAACACTACATAACATGAGAGGAAATGGAGTCAGACAAGACACAGTCACACAGACTTCAAAACATGCAATCTAAACTTCCCAGCAGTCAATCAGAGACAGGAAGTCCAGCTGAATTACAGATTGAGTGGCGAAAAAACCCAGACAGAAGGGAAACAGGGCTGACAAAAGTGGTGAAGAGGGAAAACAGAGACAAAGCAACAGAGGCAGACTCTTGCTTTCTTCCAAAGTACAGCCACAAGCTGTTGGTCTCAGGCTGCCAACCTAGCTCAACTTCCCAGCATTAGATGAGCTTTGTGTCTGTGTGTGCGTGCGTGTGTGTGCATGCGCACATGCACGTGTGTGTGTTTGTACATAATTCATAAGCATAGCCAAATCAAGATATTATCATGACCAGTGGCACAGAGGAGGAGAGAGGAAGAGAGGGGACAGAAGAGAGAAGGAAGTGAAAACAGAAGGAAAACAGTAACGTAACAAAAAAGCCATTTCAGGTTACAGGGCTTGAATTCGTTTATATTCACCACACACACTTACCTGTATGCACCAGCGTGTGTTTACATACTTGTTCCCAGCGGCTCCCAGTGTATAAGCTTCTCCTCCCTCTGTTTCTCTGTCTCCTCTCCCTCCCTTCCTCTTTTTACTTTCAAGGAAGGGTAATCCCTCTTGTAGCTAATGTGCTGTGACATTTCATGGTACAATAGGATTTGGGAGACACAGTGTATTCTCATGGTGCCGGGGTCTGGCTGATAACCTCGCTGTCTGGCTGATTTTGGACTGCAGCGACTCATGGACGAGTTTTTATCTTACTTTGGAAATCTAGTTCTCAAGGTTGGAACAGAGTTAACAAAAATACAAGCTCAGAGGTGACAGTTTGAGTTATTGGTGAAGCACACACATTGTCCCTCACTATATTTCCAATTAAAAAAAAAGTCACATAAATCTTTTTAATTGATTCAAATTTGCAACAAGTGCCATGGACAGGCTGTTGTCTTTCTGAGTCGTGAGAGACAATAAAATTAGTCAAATTTTATGATGTATTTTATAAAATGGACTGGATCTTCTTCCTTATTTGAACTGAATGGTAAATTATTTAATATTTGGCAAAGCATTGAATAAATTAAAGATGTAACCTAAAAAGGAGCCTTCAGGTTTTGGAGAAGAAATGATGGTGAACTTCAAAGATTTACCAGAAACACTGAGTGAAGCACGAGATACTCTGTGTCCTAAGGAGTCAGCTCTTGTTCTCTGCTGTTATAGAAGACACAGTGACATTGGATCAGCACATAATCATTACACACAGTTAAGTTAAAACAACCTCTAAGTGTGCTCATATTGCAAAGTCCTGGTATTAAAGTTTTTTTATTTTCAAGCCAAAGTAACTCTTCAGGTGTCAGCAGCACACACTGGTATGTATCACACTCAGGATAATATGTTAGTGTTAATATATAGTGAATGGTGGCTATGCAAATTAGAATCCCAACACGGTGAGCTTGACACATAGTAGTTGTGATTTTAATTTGCATAACCACCTGATCACTACACAGCTACCAACTATACCTGTTTTCAAATGGTTCTATTTTCACTCCCCAAGACGATGTTTACAAGTAAATGAACGGCCACAAAGCAACAATAGCTACTGTTCTCTATTGAAAATGTTTCCATGTAACCGAGTCTTCAGACTGATTTGATTTGACATCAGTGTTACCAGGTTATCCCTGATGTCACTTTTACTGCTTAGAATTAATCACACTAGTTCTTGGGTTTTGACCAATCAGCATCAGGTATTTAACACAGCGTGGTATTAATACTTCTTATATACAGTTATTACAAAAACTATCCTCGTCTTTATTCGAGGAGTAGAGCACAGATCTTGAAAGTCTTCTCATTTGCATCTTTTGACTTTCACATTATTCACCAAACGATCTTTGAATTGAAAAAGGACTCCATAATGTGAAAGGTAAGAGTAATGACCAGAGAGAATGTATCCCTTTTCTATGGAGGCAGAGTCTTGGCACATGAGATGGCGATTGAAACAGATAGCTGGGTTTCCCTTTGGATCAGCTGAGGGCCGCAGTGCTTATCTCTCTTACAGAGCTGATGTGTGTGGATCAGATGTGGGGGCGGTAAATGTGCTCATCAACCTTCAGGCACAGATCTAATGCTGCCAATGTGCCTTCAGCTGGACGGCGCTAATGTCGGAGGGATGGATGTTAGATGCTTTGCATGACAGTTGTTGTGGATTTTTCTTTGAGTTTGTTTGGACAAAGCAGGATGTTTACGGGCAATAGATAAGAGAGTAAAAAAAAAGACGCTGTCCAATTATTGCCACATTTTTAACTTTACATCCCTTCATTGAGCACCAAAAAAAAGGTCTGTCTTTTAGCTTCTTACTGTGCACTTTGAAGAGTCAGCACCTTATGCTGGGAGGCTTTTGTAACAGATTACAAGCAAACAAAACTCTGAACACAATTTGCTGACTTCTTACTGCTGTTTTACACACTACTGACACATTTTCTTCCATATCTGAGAAATGCATTCTGCACAGAGCAATATAATTTGAAACATGTTAGCTATTACACACCATTCTTTGAAAAATAGATCACTTGAAACAGTTTTACAATTCAGATTTCAAAGACTGAAAAGAACATTCTCAGTGTTCCTCTCTGATACCTGTGCAGATTTTGAATTACTAGAGAGCTTTAAATAACTCATACCTTCTCAGAGAGGACTGAAAGAAAAAATGTCTGTCTGTAGAAAAAATAAGGACAAATTGTAGTTTCAAGGCTGTAATATGACAAGAATGACTTGCCTTTTTCGCTGTTTCCTTATTGTTCAAGCTGTAGCAGAGCCAAGTGTCCTGAACAAGCAAATTTGATTCACGACCTGTCATTTCCCACCAAGTCATGCCTCAAATCATCAATGAATGACTTTAATCCAAATCAAAGCCTCTGATGCTGCACTGGAGTCTTCTTCAGCTAAATGCTGATTACAACTGAAGTGAGCCGAGTGTTTATCTAGCTAACAACCGTGCAAGGGGACCCGCGTCTTGTCGTCTTGATTTGCCATTAAGATTTGTTTCGAGAGCGTGACAGCAAGCGTGAGACGGATTGAAGCGGAGAAGTGTCACGCCCAGATTTATGAGACAGGGGGTTGGCAGGCCCTGCATTTGCTGTTTTGGCTGACTGTGTTATACCTGGAGGGAGCTCGGTGCTGCCGCCACCGCCGCTGCACTGTAGCCAATTTAGCTGGAGCACAGCTGCTGAGAGGCTCCCCGAGGTGTGTGTGTGTGTGGGTGTGTGTGTATGTGTGCTTCAGGATTAAGCCACAGCACCAATTAAAGCCTCAGACTGGTTTTTAAAGGATAAATTATTAACAGCAGAAGTGACCTCTCTGGTGGCCTTTCCTCGCTCCTCTACTATTCTCCTCTCCTCTGCAGCCTCCATCTTTGTCCCTCTGTTTTTAGTCTCTGCAATCCTTTTTGTGTCATGATTTAGCACTCCTTCCATGTGTCCCTGGTACAACCTCTAAAACATAATGGAGGATTCTGTGAAATGTTTGGATATTTTTCTTTCTTATTTCTGAATTCGAATGGAAAAAATAAGTCTGACTGAATGCCCCAAATCCGAGGCCGATCTCCAATCGGCTCACCAGGTGAAAGCAAAGAAACAGCAATGATGGCGAATGTTATCCATCAGCAGAGCATATTCAAGAAAGATTTGTTTCTGTTTACTCCACTGCCTCTCCATGACTAGCGTCTGTTCATTCTGATAGTCCTCTTTCAAGATGTGTTTCCCCCCTCTGAATACTTGTGTGTATTTATGCCTGCAGGATACAGCTGATTGTTGCTCTACACAGCTGCATTCCCTCTTTTTTTTTTACCCTGCGCTCAATAACAAAAGCATGTTAGCCTGTAATGGATACTTTTAACCTTTTCCAGGTAATTTCATCAAGCCTTTGAATCAATCCTGGCACACACGCTGTCTGGGTAATGATCGGTGAATACATCGTGTGCAGCCCTCACTGTTCAAGTATTGTTTTTTAAATGGGCGAACCATGTCCTCCTGATATGGAGGTTGGTTCAATACTGTTTTCTGAATTATGAATGTGAGCTGCCGTGTAGCATCTCTCGAAGGGACAATAGAGGAGGTGAAATAGCTTAGACACCCTGATATATTTAACACCTGGGTTACCTCATGCGGCCATTCAGAATGCCAGTAAGTGAAATTTCCTGTGGAAAATGGCGCTACATCTTTTCACAATGTTATATTGGTCCATTGGCTCGTCATAATCCGGATGTAATTTGTTTTGGCAGTTGACTCTATTAAACTAGTGCTGGAACATAGTGCACAGAATATCAATTGTGAATTCCATTGCAACCCAAGAGCGGAGAGTTGGGAGAAACATTTCTGAATAGAAGTCCAATTTGGAAAATTATTAGGTCCAGGTTCTGCTCAAAGCATTGAGGACATAGTCGCCTTGGGGCACCATGTTCTGGAGGATATGGCTGGTCACCTAGGGCGCCATGTTCTGGAGGATATGGCTGGTCACCTAGGGCGCCATGTTCTGGGGAGCACTTACTAGAGACTGAAACGTTTTGCATGCTGCCCTGTATGTCATGTTTAATGTAATCCTACAGTCTGTTTTACAGCTTCACTGCTAACCTTTCTCTCTGCTCCACTTGATTCACCCCTCCCACTCTTTCTCTCTCTATCTCGCTTTCTTACCCACTCACTACCCAACAATACACAATCTGACACAAGCAAAGAGCAGGCAGAGCATGGCCTGTTTTAATAATGGATGTGGCCACTGTCCTCCTTCGGTTTCTTGACTGCATATATGAAGCCTGGAGTCATATGAGAGCAGTTGGACACAGATGCGAGGGTTTTCTCAAACAAAATATTACCATTCGGAGAAAAGAGTAGTACTGAAGAGGAGGAGGTGGAGTCCACAAAAGCTACATGGTCAACTAGCAAGATAACCCTTGAGTGCTGTTCACACGTTATAATCTAAACTGTAGCCAGCCACAAGGGGGAGCTCTTCAAGTGTTGACTTCACTGTTGATCCGTCCATGATTTTAAAGAGTCCAAACTACTACTACTTTTTTTTTTTTTTTTTTGGCGTCATGGTGAGATGGTCCCTCTCCATCTAAGTGTCTTAGGTCTCTCTCTCCTTCTCTTTCCCTGCCCCTTTGTATATCCTTATGTAATGTTTCTTTTACTTTCTCTTATTTTTTTTTTGGCCCACCTAGGTGTGCACGCCCTCTTTTACAGAACATGATATTAGCTGTCAATAAAAGATAGGCCAGAGTTCTAAGAGGACTGGTGATGGTCGCATGCACACAGTCACAAGCACAGAAGAAAAATGTTTTCTTTCTTTTCTTTTGCTGCAAGAATAAATTGCATTAATATTTGACAGTTTGTGACAAACATGACACAAACCAGAAATATATATGCAGACAAGAGGAGAAAAAAAGGAAGAAAAAAAAAAAAGAAAAAAAAAAAAGAAAGAAAACTACTACAGGATAGTTACTTTAAGTTACCAAGAGAGCTTGAGAAGGGACTTCTTGGAGAGCTCATATGTGGCATAAACCATACAGAAAGCCGTATTTGCTTTCTAATATTTTGATGAAACATTCCCCAAAGAAACCTGCAACATATAGAACAAGAGGTTAAGGTCCACAGCTGAATTGTTGGTGCTGATGTCTAGCAGAAAGACGGTAGCATCCAGTCACTAAAAGCAACCAGGCCCCATTAAGAAATGTGGTAAACAGACCAAAACCAGTTTTTTACTTGTCTGTAAACATGCTCGTTTCGGGTGTGAAGACTGGTATTTCTTACAGGGGGAGTATTTGGCTTTTAGAGCCAACCTCAAGTGTACACTTGTAGACCCTCAGTTTGTTGCACCTCCTCTCTGGTTTCATTGTTCTACACCAGAGATTTCTGAATCTCAGCCTGTTCTGATAAAAGAGAAGGAAAGGTAAGAAGTTAGATTGCAGTACCATCTGGTTATTTGTTGATTTAAAAACTATTCTCCATTACGACTGTAGGTGCTGTTGTTTCATTGGTAGGCCAGTTAATTTGATCACAGCATACCTTAACGTATCCTCACCAAAGCCCAGTCTCGCCCGAGGCACCTAAATAAATAGAGCCAGTCCTAATTAGGTCTGTCCTGTAGCATGCGTATCTGAGTCTTTCTTAGTTTTTCAGGTCTGGCTTCAGTTCCGAATTTCTCTCACCATATTTTCTTACATGTTTCCTTCTTATCTTCCACCTGAAAAATAAAAAAAGCTAATGATCTGCCTGTCCTCTACCTTTGTTACTTTGCCCTATTATGGATTTTTCCTCTAGATATCCTCAGGTCATCATCTGATCTCAGTCAGCGGGCTTGGATTCCGCTCAATATGTGCTTACACTCTGATCTCTTCCTCCATCCCTCCCTCTTTCCCTTCACCTCTCTCTCTCATTGTCTCTCTATCCCTGAATATTTTCCCCGCTCAGAAATGATGGAGGAATTTAATTAGAGCAGAGACAGAAACAAGAAGGAACGAGCGACATGGTGAAGGGAGGAAGCAGATGCAGAGTAATAATGAATGGTCAGTGACCCTTAGAGCAGACAAGGTAAAGATAAGTGTGTTTGAATCAGACCTTGTCGATCTGAAGAGGAGAGGCGTATTGGACCTTGTTAAAGCATTAGATGAGGCTGTATATACTGTAGATGTAGGGTTGAATTGACACAGCAATATCACTTCAATTTCTACTGACATTACCAACAAAAACTGAAGTATCCATGCAGAATAACAGATGCCTCCTTCACCATCACATCATATAATTCAACATTCTGTTTTGTGTCCATAGTTAATTGAGACGACCTGAAACTGGTCTAGTTTATAGTTTCATATAACTTCCACTTACATAGAATCAGAGGGGCGCAAAAACAGCCTCAGGTTTGTGTGCTAGTGTAGCTCAGCTGTGTCATTTCATTGAGTCTCATCCCAGATACTATGATTGTACATGGATAGATAATTTGCTTTAGTAACTGTGGCCATGTAGCTTATTTAGTCAAGTCCCACTTTTTTCTTAGATTTGATAGCTAACTTTTATTAGCTATTTTTTTTATCCATGATAGAGTCACTATTTGTATGGCAATGCCACCATTCCATGGTTCTCTTACCAGTCAGCTATGATTTCCCTTTGAGCGGTTTGTGTAGTATCACACCAAGCTAAGAAGGTTAACATAGTATCTGCCCAAAGTTGGCTTTGTGAGCACACATGCTAAATTTAGCACTGAGCTTAAAATGCAGCATCAGAGAGCTGCTAGCAAAGCTGTAAATTATTATATTTAAGACATTCCAAAAACCCTAAAACTGAGACCCTCAAGTGTAGGAAAAAACGTTTGGTTAAATGTAAGCACTTACTCACACAGCATAGTTGTTTCCAGCAGAGGAGTGGACAATTGTTTTAGCCAGGGCTCTCAAGACACACACATTTCAACCTGTTCACATGCTCACACACCACACTTTGTATTTATCACGCAGAATAATTACTAGGACAACGCCTACCAAGTTGCGCAGCTTTTCTTTAAACTGTGGAAGATGTAGGAATCAAGTAGGTTTCCCGTAGAGTTCAGAGCTTGCCACGCACCAGCTAAAAAGTTTAGCAAAAATTTGCATCATTGTATCTGGGTAAAACAACTCAACAACGTTACGTTCCAAAGAAAAGGGTGCACATGCGCAATTGCAGAGTGCCCGACGCAGATTGGAAGATGTGGGAGCCCCGTATCAAATGTGTACAGTAAATCATCTCATCATTTGAGTTTGTAGGCTATTTTTGTAAGAAATTACTACTTTTTCACAAAAATAAAGAGAGGGAGAGAGTGAGAGAGGGGGCAGTCAAAATTGTTACAGTAAAGGAACGAAATACAGCCAGATAATGACTATAATGAGAGGATACAATCTGCTGCCAAAATCTCACTCTGAACTGAGTTCAAAACTTGAGAGCCCTGGTTTGAGCACTTAGCATTTCTGTTAGCAACAGTCTTAACATCAACAGATTTGTTGATTGACACTAATAGACTTATCAGTGCTGAATGTGTAGAGTGTAATTTATGGTTTTATACTGGGTCAGTATCAACAAGTAGGATAGAGGAAAGTTGTTTTAATCTTGGTATAAACTGGGATGATTTAGTAATCTATGTTCATTTAGTGTTTTACAGATATTTTTGTCTCCAGGAACATCCAGCTTTTGATGTGTTGGTATTTAACTAGACTCTCGGGCTTCATTGACTGACGGGTTTTTCCTAAATTCTCAGTTTCTATTCTAAGTGAATGTTTTGCTGCATGATGTTAAAGAACAGTTTTTACTTTTCCAGTCTCTGTGTGTTTGTGCTAAGTTATCTCACTGAAGCTGTGATCCGTTATTTCAAGTTGTTTATCTTGGTTCACAACATATTTGAAGAGTAATATTATCCGATGTGAGGTAATATAGGCCGACAGTGACCCTACTGTGTCGTTTCATAACTTCCACCTCAGCAACAGACTTTCACCACACAGAATCTATTCCCCTGCACCTGATGTTATTGCTTTGCTGCCTGCTCCGGTAACGTGATGCCTTTCCAATTTATTTTTCCTTCTATGCAGACACAACACACTGTATGTCATGACCTGCGATGTTTCTACTTTTATACAGACAGTTTAATTGATTCTCTAATGAGACTGCCCCCTCCCACACACAGGCATACCTGCCAATTGCTATCTTTTCAGTCTCTTATTGTTACTGAGAGAAAACAAACCCAACACACGTGCATGCACCAACACAAACGCCAGCTCCTATCTCTTCAGCTTCTCATTGTTGCCGTGCTAAAACATCATTCTGTCTCAACACTTATTCTATAGTCTCCATTCTTTGACCTGATGCTATATAAGCATTCTGTCTTATTTTCATGCCCTCGTATTCTGATGGTAATTTGACTGCCTGAAAGGATTGACGGAGGATTGTTCCAGTCTCATTCAACAAAATACACTAAAAAGTCATTCCTAGGATTAAAAAAAAAGAATCTCAGCGGTGGATTTCCAGGGCTCTGTTGTCGTCTCTGCATTTGCCCGTCGGCCCCCTGTTCATATGCTAATGAGTCAGAGCTTGATTGTTTCCTCATATTTTAATCTCCTGCACGGTGTTGGAGGGACGGGGATGGGGGGAGCACGAGGAAGAGATGAGAGGAGAAGAGATGACAAAACCAGGGGAAGGACCAAGGGTATGGATAATGGAGGAGGGGGAGCTGACATCGGAAGATGAAAAAAAAGGACATGTAAGAGGAGGAGAAAGCAAAATGTTTAACTGGAGAAGTGTGGAGGTGAGAGATGTGGAATTCAGCAGGATATTATTAATATGCAAGGAAGAGACAATGAGATAAAGAGGGATATGCATGCTGCAGGATGATAAGCAGCAGGTAGGAATATACACTTCACCTTATAAGGAGACATCCAGGGTTCATTAGCAGTGACATATAATGGAGGCTACTGCGGTTAAAACTATGCAATATTTCACGTTCCTTCATTTTAAACTTTGAGAAGAGTCACAGAAGAACAATGAACTTCTCTCTTCTTATAGAGGACTGTGTTAAATCTATCCTGAACCTCATCTGCTGCTGCTCATGCATACTGCAGGATGGAAACACTGACCAAAGGGCAATGAGAGGAGGAGCGAGAAAGACTTTCGTGAATAAACTAACTCCCATTTGCATAAATATACATAATAAAAGAGCTTTGTGCAAAGCTCCTCTTCAATATGCATGCCCCCCCCCCCCCCCCCCCCCCTTTTTTTTTTTTGTAACTTGCATGCTAGAGGTCATGCAATTAAGACAGGAAAAAATAAAGTATAGCTTTTTTTTATGTTTGGAAATCTGCTCACAGAGGAGGAGGTGGCTTTTTGAAGTATTATGCAGTGGAATGATTTTTTTGGCCGTCACTCAGGAAAGAGAGTGCAAGGTCAGCTGCTTCATTGTAGTTAGAGACGTTTGTTGCTGTGATTGTTGTAGGCAGCAACACAGCAAGGGAATAGCTATAGCCAGGATGTGAATCTGAGCATGTGCAGAGAACATACAGTATATTCAACATGAGGAGTGAGTGTTGACAGACTTAATCATCTTAGAAAATGAGGGAAAGCAAAATCCCTACTCTACCATAATGCCAGCAAGGACGTTAAAACTGGATTTAAGTAGTTGTATTTTTGGCAGACATGTATGGTTATGCATGGACTTAGGCTGTTAGTGTTTTACTCAGTTTTGGATCTCTCTCTTGGCCAGATATATCTAACACATACCTGGAATTCATTGGCAACACCATTCGATCTTACAAGTAACGGCACATATTCTTTCTTCAGCTTCATATCTAAAATGTCCTCAAAAACCATGCCTATACATGACTGTGTATGTGAGTGTAAATGGACAACTCTGCAGAAACCCCTGGTGATGTATGACTGTTGTCTAATATTTACAGAAACTGGCATTGGGACTTCAATAGAATAAACACAGGGCGGCTCAAAACCAAAATCTAGTCCTTGGATGTTTTTGCTTAGAGGAGATGAAACACTAAAATAACCATCCTACAAATGTTACACTATCTTTTATTGCTGTTTATTTGTCAAAGTAACATTATGGTGTCTTTCTAATGCATTTCTATTAGCCTAGTAGTTCACGGCATTTGTCTTGCACAACAATACAAAAACACAAAGCATATATTGAAGATGTAAAAGCACAAATGGGTGCTTTAGAAAACACTACAAGGCTCACAGGAAATCACACCCAAAAGATATAAGGGTTCAAGAGGTAAAATAAAACCAACAAAACAACTTAAACTAGCTTAAGCTCTGATGAGGAGTTTTTTAACTGGTAATGGTACATACTGAAAACAGTACAGATTATTTTTCCAGTTAGTCCACCGGAGGCACCAGAGTGGACACACACCTAACATTCCTAACAAGTGTCCTTTCAAACAGAAAGAAGCAAGAGATGTTGTCACACCGTGCTGAGTGCTTTATTAAAATTTCAGTTTATTTTAATTTGAATGTCACGGTTTGATCTGAAAGATATTGAAAACACAATTTTGTTTAAAAGGTGTTAAAAAGCAACAGATCTTGTTTCATTAAGTGTGCTGCCAGTATTGTTGTCTTATATTTAGAACAACATGGTATGTAACTGTGACTAATAAACTAAATAATATCAGAAACAAACAAGTACATTTATGTTATAATGAATGATGAAACTAAAGATAAATGTAAAGACTAGAATGTAAATATCAAACCATCTACAACCTGCCCATACTTGATTTCTGCTCTGTGGTTTTAGCTTTGACTGCACTTCGATCCAGTATCCAAATACCGGAATCTGAATTGACATTTTGTTGCAATCCAGGCTCTAGGATTACATTATGTAAACATATACATACACACACAGGAAAAGTATCCAATTTGGTTGTAAAAGCTAGTGTCAGTAGGTTTTGTTTATTCCAGACAAACACTCACACAGCCTTGACCCTCGGATCAATAGCTGTGCAGCCAAATGCAGATCCAAATCAATCTTAAGTTAAACAGCTTTCCTGTAAACTAACACACTGACTGCATTTCCTCTCCCCCTGACCTCCTCAAAAACACAGCCACAGGAAATCGCTGAGAGTTCAGCAACCTGCCCCACAGACGGTCCATCACCTCTTTATCTCACTGTGGGTCGGTCAGCGCCAAACCTGAACTCCATGTTCTCTTGGGGATGTTTGTGCAACTTGTTTATGACAGCTCAAGTGTTGTTGATGCTGTTGTTTCTGATGTTAACAAGAGAGATAGAGAAATAGCGACGGATGGAACACGGCATTCCACCGGGGAGCAAACTGGGCGACCTGATGTTCTGCAAAGACAGAGGGAGACTGGGGAAGGAGACAGGGAGAGGGATGAGAGGAAGAGAAATTAGGGGAGAGATGAGAAAAACAAAACGTCTTAGGAGACAGAGAAAGTGAAAGAGCTAGAACTGCAATGACAGGGAGAGGAACAATCTCATTTATAGAACATTTAGTTCTACAAAGCAGGAACAAGCTAATGCTTCAGGAAGAAATTACAAAGTAAGTTTACATTTTTTGAGACATAGGAAACATTTAATGAAAAGATTCAAAGCGTTTCAACATCAAATTTTTATATATGCTTTAATATTACATCTGCAACTTTACATTACATCTTTAATTTAATTTTACAAGCACCAAAAAATGTTATGGTTTAACTTTTCTCTTCCCTATGATCAAAAATGTAATATGTCATGCTGACTTTATTCTGAAAGGTCAACTCTCTGAATTTCAAACTCTGAAGTGATATTTTCACCATGCTGATTGACCTTACTAGGATCTTAAGTCTGAGCTGATGAAACTTGCAGACACTCTGGTAAAACATGATATCAGGTTATTTCTGTCTCATATAAGAAAAACTGCAGAGTGTCTGCAGGTCCTGAAAAAGTGAAACAGCTTTTAGGTACAATGATTATGGCCCGATTTGCTCCAGGGCGTAGTTTATTCTAATATTACACTTGTAAAAAGTTGTGGTTGACATGGTATGTTCTTGTCTGGTGAAAAATAATCTCAAAGATGGACATCAATCCTGTATTTTTCCTGCACATTAGTTCTGCTTCATTATTGAACATGGCATGAAAAATGGTTTTAAAGCGTCTTCCATTTAACCTGATGAAACACGCAGACATTGTTATGACTACGTTTACTGTGGGAAATTTGATTACTGGTGCACTTCATGTACTTTATGTAAACTTCAAACTATTTTTATGGGGTTCTGATCTCCTCATTGAATTGGACTTTGAAATGTTATATTAAATGTGTGTAAAAGTGTAATTTAACCATACATATAATTTACTCTTTACACTAATTAGAGGCTGGCCTGACACTTAGAAACCTGCAGGTATCCTGTTCTGGATGTTAGGTTTGGCTTCAAGAGGAAGACGATGGGATTTATCCATGTACACAGCAATAACTGAGCCTGCTACAGTCTCCTCTCCTTACATAAATATGATATTATCACTGGATTAAATTCAGTATTATGAAGGGATTTGTTTTCTTTGCAGTGCTTGTAACTCGGGATGTGTGTGTTAAGTCGACTGAACAATGACACATTGTCACACTTGCTAGTATACAATGCATAACCAGTATAGGCAAGTGGACTTTAGCCAAGCGGCAACCTCCGGCCGTGAGAATTGAGTCCAATGGGGAAGTGTTGAAAACTGCATTTCATTGAGGATCCGCTTGAGGCTGGCTCCAGAAGTACCAGAAACCACATACACACCAATTCAAAAAAGACAATCTTTACAGCAGAAATATACATGTTTACACCCTGGTACAAAAAACGAGTGTAGTCTGGATTGCTCATTTCTATATAGGCACACAATTTTTTCATTACGCTGCAATCATGAAGATATTAAGATTACGAGTTTTCCATTATGAGAGGTACAGCTTACTTGATTGGCAGACAGGAACACTGAAGCTGTTGGCTAAGAGTAATAAAGTCCGCCTCTTCGTCACACTCGCTCCACAGAAGTTATGTTGAGTTCAACATTTCCAATAGGGCTGCTACCAACGATTGGCCTCAAAACAGCGCCTTAGAAACAGATGGGTGACGTCACGGATACTACGTCCATTATTTATACAGTCCATGGCTTTAACCTGTAGGCTGGTGGTGGTAGCCACACTTGTAACTAGTGTTGTTTAAGCTACTTGTAAAATGTAGGAAGCTCAATCATGGGAGTTAATCTACACCCAGCTAAACCAGTTAAAAACTCTTTACGGGAGCTTTAAGTCCAAGCCAATGCCATTTTTCTAAGTTCATTTGGACCACTTTGACCTAAAATTATAAGTAATATCTATAAAAATTAAAGCATACAGCTTTGGTTATCAAATATGATAAACTGACAGAAACAATGCACACTTGCAAAGAAACAGGAGGTGGATCAACTTACCTACCTGCCAAACTTACCCCAGTCTCCCCTAATCGAAGTTTTAACTTCTTAGCCTTGTTTATCGTAGACCTCTTCCCTCCTGAATGTTCAATAGTAAGCTATTAACAAGTTACTAGCTGGTGTTAGTAGATTCTAGTGATGGTTAACTGGCTTTAGATTATATATATTAGCTTAAACATGATTCACCTGCATGTGTATCCCCTGTTTGGTGAGCTGATGCTGTCATATCAGCAGCAGGGATGTTGTTGGCTTGGACTCAAGGATTAGACAGTGATGTCACCATCATACAGTTGAACTACAAACATTGCTATTTGTAGCGATGTGACTGCCCAGCACTGCTTGTAACACCTTTGGGCCAAACCTCAAATCAAACAAGGTCCAGAAATGAAAGTCTAGCGTTCAAGCTATTTTTGTAGATTCCTGAAGATTGTTATCTTTTCAAGGTTTCTGACAGTAGCACCAGCCAGTGCTTAATTTAGCTGCTTGTGTAATCTCTTAACAGGGACGCTATATATTGGGAGCGATGTTTCCATTCCCGTGTATTCATAAGCTCTTCCTTAAACCCTTCCGCTGCTGTGTTTAGAGGCACACGGAGTAACACAGAGAATCTCAGAGCTGGACCCAAAAATAGATCGCATTCTTTCCGTGTTTCTGTGTTTCAGGAAGCATCACAAGAGGCCGGAACAACCCGCTCTTCCATGTCCCATCCTCTCTCCCCCCTCACCCTTTCTCACAATCGGTCATTCCTCTTTCACTCTCTTTCTGCTCTTTCTTCTGCTTCCTCCTCTTTCACCATCCCTTTCCAGCCTCTTTATCCCTTTCTCCCTGCCTCTCACCGAAAGTTCACCCCTCATAGGGACTGTGCAACTTCTTTTCCTCGACTCTCCTTTTTTTCTACCTTCACTCAGTGAGTTTTCCCTTCCCTGTATCTGCACTGGACTCACTCTGAATACAGCTCTGTAGCGTCTCACGCCCACATGACAGTGAAACATTGTGTTGCATCATATTCAGTTTTCTCTCAGGATATTTTGCCTGATATGAGCCATGGTAAATGTATAGAACAGCTATAGCACAAACAATGTTTCTGTCTTACACTTGATGTGTGCTTTTCGGTCTGTCTTTCATGTCTGTGTTGCTCAGAAGAAGATCAATGTGCACAGATAGAACAGCAACACACACTGATGCACACAGCCTCAGTAAGCGCTACTGAAAATCGCTTTTGCTGAAAATAGCAGAGGAAACCTGACCTTAGCAAGGTCACTGTGCCTTTTACCGGAACTCTGGAAAGAACTGAGCTGTGTTTGTATGTGTGACTTTATTTGTTTGAGTGTGTGTGTTTGGGTCACTTGTAGCCCATTTCCAGTGCTCTCCGGGAGAAACTCATTGTTTGGGGAATAGAAAACGTTGTGGGGACAAAAAGGGACTTTCTATAGACTGTACTATGGAGTGTGTGTACATGTATGTGAGTATAGTTGTAGACTTCAGAGTGTCTGTTATGTTGGCTGCCTCCAACAAAGGACTTTTCTTACTGAATTGTAGTCATTCTAAGTTTACAAATTGCTGCAGGTTTATTATGGAAATGAACTATGTCAATGAATATTATTTTGGACCATAAGGAAATTATTTGAGAATGGTAAGTAGCATTGTTAGTACTTTGCATGACCAAGAAATGAAGAAACCTTTATAATAAGTCTTTAGCATGCTAATTGATAACTATAATGCTAATGTCAAACATTGTAATGACTCTAAATGTGTCTGAACAACCAGCAGTGTTTTGTTAACACGTTTCATAACAGTACAAACAGACTTCCTATACAAGTGCACACTTGAGTATATTATGTGCATATTTTACCTACAAATTCACCAGTCTTGAAGGTGAAGGCTCGACTGATAACACTACTGGTGGGCCTAAAGGATGGCTTAAATGAGGCACAGCTCCTTCATGGAGTTTATGTACGAACTAATCAAAGAAAACTTGGTCCTTGTACATTTTTTTTTTGTTAGCTCACTGTTTTGAATGACTCTTGAGGCACAGCCCTGAATGAAGTAGGGCTAGCATTGCAGCAAAATGAGGCTACAGTTTGTTACACGGAAAACAGGGATGGAAAAAACCCAATGAAAGAAACCATTGGAGCTAATTAGCTGTGTTGCATCATCATCTTTAATCCGACCCCCTCTGTGGGAAGGTAAATTGCATAAGACTGAACTGTGAAGAAATAACTGTTAATGGTTCATGGCTGACCTAGTGAATACACTGTTTAACGGCTGGTTAGCTAGCTTGTTTTCTTCGGGGATTTCTCCTAATCTTAATCCTTAAAAAAATCTTCAGTAAATCCAAATGTATAAAAGAAAACTGAAGTATAAGTTAAATGAACAACAAAGATAAAACAGAGCAGCTCAGAGTGCTACGATGGCAGACCAGAGCTAGCATATTCTTGGCTGGTTTACGTGTTAGTGGTTAGCGTGCCTGCAACGGGGAATCGTAATTGCTTCAAAAACAAAGAGACTGAATATTTGCTGGAATGCTATCAGCATGAAAAATGAAAGAAATATACAATATGTAGTGTTTTCAAGGTGTTTGGTATTCTTCTTCACTTGTATTTGTAACCAAGCAATGTTAAAGTACGAGTTTTTGATTAATATGTGCATTTGTCAAGTAACAGGCCTTCACGCAGACTAAGTAACAGGCCTTCACGCAGACTAACAGACCTCTTACCCATTGGGGGGGTGCAAATTATGTTCCCATAAAATATGCTTGCAATATCAAATGTTGAAATGTTTGCTTTGTACACTTTTTATTAGTATCTTTATATGTTAGCCTACTTATTTTTTGAGACCTCTGCAATTCACCTTCTATCCAAAAGCTCATCAGGTAATCGTAAACACGACACCTTGCAGACATGTTTTGCGATATGTTGCTGATGATATGTCTCATATCTACAAAAACACGTTAACTGCGCTTGCTTTGTGTGACAATTTGTGTCGCTGCCTCTGAGCCTTTCTCCCACTGTGAGAGCTGCTCCACTGTACTAAGTGTGTCAACAATACCAGCTGAGAGGCAGCCTTCAGTCTACATACTCCGACTGCACAGTAATCCTTAAAAGAGAGAGAGACTGGAGAAAGAAAGGAGCAAGTGAGGGAGAAATAGTGAGCGAGGGTGTGGGAAGTGGAGGGATAGGAGGTGAAAAGAGCGAGAGATTGAGCGATGGGGGAGTCGAATTTGACAGTGAGCGAGAGGGTGAAGAGAGGAGAGAGCGTGGTTGCCAAAGAGAGAAAGAGATTTCAATGTTTCAAAGGATTTCCCTATCACAGTCCCTGACACGTTACATACACAGCTCACTATCGGCCCGACCCTGACAGCAGCACAAATTGGCTGAAAGAGGTTTCCCGGGCCAGGCCTTTGATCAGGTGTGTGTGTGTGTGTGTTGTGTCTGCTGGAGAGGCTTTGTGTATTTGTGCATACCTGGACGTCTGAGTGTGTTTGTGTGAGTGTCAAAGTGAGAAAAGGCAGTTTTCTGCTCCAAATAATGATACAATGAATGAGATGAATACACGTAGATAAGGTGTGAACACATACTGCCTGTCTGTATATTGTTGTGTGTGTATACACTGCACGTGTAACTAATGTTTATTTTTACCCGACACTCCCTATCCAACATGTATCTGTTTTTTTTCATAGGAGATGGGTAAACAAAACCATTGTTAACGGCCCGTATTGAATCTGCTCAGCTCAGGCTTTGAAGTCGTGAGGTTTTCATCATGTTCACAGACACGACATGCAAACACACACACACATTTCACAGTACAGGCCACTGAGCAGCTTCTCTGGAGGAGTTTGAGGCTTGGCTAAAAGATTATTTTTTCTAGCACATAAAAATCTAACTCATAGAAGAATTCAGTTTCACAATATGGGAGTATTTATTTTTTTTGTCGCTCATTACGCTGATTGTCATGTGTTTTTGTGAAGCTGGTGTATTTTTTTAGAAAGGAAAGCTGAATGGATCGTTACGTTTTTTCTTGAGATCATGAGGAATCACAAAGTCCCTTATACATCAACTGAGCTGCTAGTTGTTTGATCTGTTTTCTTTTTAAGACAGAACAGCCTAGCATTGAGTGTATATTGGAGTGGATATTGCCTATAACTCACAGCTTTTATGTGTATCTGCTGTTCTATATATTTTCAACATGTTCATCGTGAATCCAAATAAATCCAAGAAGCAGTTTCTTTTCACTACAAAATGAATCTGAAGGTAGCTTAGCTAGCCTGAGCTTTAGCACAATGCATCAAAATGCTCTGGAAAGCACCAAAGTGTTCATCCAATAGGTAAAATATGGGCATGTGGGGTAAAGCATTGCATGTTTTGTCTTATTTTAACAATAAATGTGGGACTTCTGCAGTGTATTTACTTGAAATTTGCTATTATGATGAAATTGCAATTTATTCTGCAGCCCTACTTTTATTACAGGGCTCTTTATGAGTTCAGGAAACATATCTTATAAATAATTTGGTGTATAAAATATAAAAAAGCAAAAAAAAAAATGCAAATCACAATATCACTGATCCCAAGATGGCTTCTTCAGATGTCTTATTTTGGCACACAGCAGTCCAAAAACTAAATACATCTGATTCCCTGTTTCATATGACTAAGATAATCAAACTAAGTGTTCTGCTTGATAATGTGCCTAAATCTTCAGCTGTGTGTCAGGATGATTGCTTATTTCTTCCTTGTTGACTGACTTACTAATTTATTCATTACTTTATTAAGATTACTTGACTTTTAGAGATCATCACAGCAGGAAAAAAAGAATGGGGAGATATTGGTAAAAATCTCACTACAAATATGCTGGTTTATGTGAGACACTTGAATGTGGAGCAGTATTTGTCACAGCAGTTATTATGAAGTATTACCAAGTGTAGTCTTTTTTATCCTTGTACTTTGTCATTATTTTGTTGAAGTGTGTGGGCTCATTCTGAGCTGTTAGTGTAAGGCACTAGCAGGTAAATGGTTCTACTCCACAGGCACTGTCTCCTCTTACTGCGACATGTCTGCTGCTGTATGTGCTGAATCCTGTTAGCACAGTCTCTCTCAGCTGTCAGTGTGGTTGTATCCGTGTGAATGTGTGTGTGTGTGTGTGTGTGTGTGTGTGTGTGTGTGTGTGTGTGTGTGTGTGTGTGTGTGTGTGTGTGTGTGTGTGTGTGTGTGTGTGTGTGTGTGTGTGTGTGTGTGTGTGTCAGGAATTGTCTGGCAGTGGAGGGAAGTACAGGTAATGGATTAATATCAGAGCCGGCTGCGGCTCCACATCGCTGTGTGGTGACAACCTGTCATTATCGCAAACACTGGCTCAGAAGCACAAGCTCACACACGCTATATAGCCTCTGAGTACTCACACGCACAAACATCCGCTAAATACGGTATACATCCAAGCATGTGCACTGCCTGTCTCACCCGTCACTCCCCCCTGTCTCCCACTCACTGGTCATTGTTGCACACAGTAAAACCAGCCAGTGATCATCTCAAACTACAGCGAGGTCTTGAACTTGTTCCAATCAGTTCCCTGCAGTGGGACTGATGCTGAGACCAGATTTCTTTGTGGCTGTTTTGCTCCAAACATCAATACAGCAGACAGTGTTTTGAACGCTGTTTTCATAAGAGCCATCTGGCTTGTTTACTTCCTCCAAACTTAACCTAATAGTTTGTCTATAAGGCAGCATGCAAGCAGGAGTTTGGTCTGCTCTCTGAAACTATCAGCTCCAAACACTCATTATTCCACACACTGCCTTCTCCCCCTGCCAGAAATGGTCATTTTATTAAGTCATTAAGTCAGCATTGAGCTGTGTAATTGGACACTGAAGGCCGATAGGAAATGTTTGGGGCAATAAAAGGTGCAGGCTTGGATTAAACATTGGACGGCCTAGTTTATGCACCAATAGTGAGATGCTTGAAAAACGTCCAAGAGCACAGGAGAGGTGTCCAGCACAGCATTGTAAAGTTGACAGTACCTTGAAGTAAGAACATCAGTGGTGTCAATTCCATGTAACCTGACTGAATCTGATTTCCTATTATGTGCTTGAGCTGCTGGAAACAAGTGATAGACATCTTTAGGGAGTCAGTGTAAGTGGAAATGACCCGTCAAAACAGATGGTACAACTTTTACTATTTTATTGTCATCTAAAACTTTACTTTAAGAGATTGAACAGCAGATTACTTCAGTCATGATAACAGAACGTACTGAACTGCCTACAGCTGTTAAAGTCACAACTGAGCCACTGTGGCTCAGGGGTCGGAGTCTGCCTTCCACCTGTTGGAAACATGGGCTCAATCCATCACTATTCAATTACAGCTATCCCCAAACTGCAATGTTCTGAATGTTCTGTGTAAATGTGTTAGGTCCTGATGTGTAGGTGACTTGGATACAAACTTCTGCTATGTTGCATGTGCAACACAAACATCTGACTTCACCTGTAAGTTTTTCTGCCAGCCCCTTTGGGATATTTCCAAGTGAAGTCAGGGTGAGCTGAAGCAGGAAGTATCCAGGAAAATTCAGCGCAGGCAAGAAGTGAGGGGTCATGTCATTTATATCATGTTGTGAACAGAACACTGTGGCTAATGCAGTGTGCTTTCAAGGTCATGTTCTGTCTTCTGAGATTCATCCTGGGAACCCGATTCTACAATTTCCAGAAAGTTTCAAGAGTGCATATGTGAAAGAGGCATAAGAGTCCTCGAGCAAGTCCCAGGCCCAATCCTAATCCCCACACTCACAAACTTTGAGGCTTATTTCTGTTAAGTGGGTGAATGCTTGGTGTTGCCCTGTGTCATCTCATCAAGTGTATGAGGACTCCAATGCAGACTTTAAAACACCAAATTACGCACACTCTGTGAGACTGCAGATCCTGGGAGTCTCCTGTGGGTCTTACCCTGAGTTCAAACATAGAAATAAAACATGAAAGCAAAAAATTGTAAAACCAAAAAGAAGTGACGACATGTAGCAAATCACTTCCAGGGGTCAGGGTTTTCATGTTTGAAGGGATATTCCTGTTTTTCAGTCAAGTGTTCACAAAATAATAAACATTTATGCCATGCATGACTTTTAATAGGTTTCACAAATAATATAAAGACTGTAACGCAACACAAACAGTCACATGGTACAAACGTCTTGTTTTAAGACAACATGTGATGTCATGAAGGTGTGTCCCATGCCTCACACTCACTCACTGTGTGTCTAACATCACTAGAGTTCATGAGGGTTCAGTGCTCATGCTTTAGGGTGGTGTTTCGGACTGACCCACAGAACACCAGATTCCCAAAGGTCTTGTGCCATGGACCTGTGTGAGTGATGACATTAGTTTCTGCTTGTTCCTCTGCCATAAGTGTATGCATGTGTTGAAATAGGTACATGTAGTGTAAGGTTGCTGTTTTATTATTGTTGATATAAGCTCCTGCGACATAATGAGCTCCAGCAATTACACATCCTGCTTCCTTCACTTGATGTGCTTCCAGTTAAATCAAGATATCTGTGTGGGGACTCGATGCAGGAAGAGATTATTTAAAAGGATGTGAATTTGCTAAACAAATGATGTGCTGTTTGATGGATAGGAGCGAGGGGAAGGAAGTCAAAATAACTTCTTCCTGGCATAACATTTTTGATAATAATGGCTCAGAAAAGGTCAAAAAATGTATTTTTCATGTTGCGACCTTAAGTGACCTTTCCTTTTCTTTCGTTGTCTCTGCAGCAGTCCTATGCTCCTCCCCCTCCGCCCATGGCTCCACCCAGCCCTGGCACCACTGGAGGAGGAGGAGGAGGAGGTGGTGGTGGAGGAGGGCATGGAGGAGGACATGGAGGAGGGTTAATGGAGCAGCTCAGTAAGACCAACCTGTACATCAGAGGCCTGCCGCCTGCCACCACAGACCAGGATCTCATCAAACTCTGCCAGCCGTAAGTTCTAATGTTTCCCCTTTTTTCCACTCATCTCTGTCTGACTCTGCTCTCACTCTGCACATGCATCCTTCAGGCTGCAGCTGAGCTCAGTTCACTGCAGCTCTGTTCAGCTCAGCTTGTTGTAATTAGTTTTGCGTGAGTCCAACAGCAGAGTATAATGAGTATCAACAGTTTGCTCTTGACCTCTGTGTTCCTCCCCTGTGCTTCCTCAGAGGAAAAAACACAACCCAGCTGGGCCTAACCCATCCGCTCCCTTCTGGTCTGGGTCATATACACACACATGCTGCACAGGGACAAACACACACATCCTTCTGTACATCAGCAGAGTATGTAGATCCTCAATCTGCAGCAACTACACAAACAGTTTGAGCCCCTTCTTGTTGAAAGTCTTGAATATTTTAGAGCATTGCGGTTATGGTAGTAAAACAACACTGAATAGAAATGTAATCGCAGTGTGTTTAATGCTGTCAAGGGAAATTTGTAGAGTTTGAAATGACATTAATTAACAATCCTCTAAACATTTTAGTTAAAGCTTTATTGAACAATCGGTAAGGGAGCTGATAAAGGCATATCATTATGCACCAGCAGCTGTTTTATGCATGAGAAAACCCTTATCTGATGTTTGTTTTAACTTACTGTGAACTGTCTTAACACAGTTAAAGTTGTTCTCTGGTGAAACACTAAACATTGATATTGAAAGTTCAGTCTTTGCTTTGGTTTCAACAATTGGCAAAAGCAACCTCACCAGTTTTCTCTCCGTAGCTGAACTGCAGCTTTAAATAGTTTGACTTTATCTTGAGTAACAGAAGAAGTTTCAAAAGAGCTCTCAGAGGGGTAAAATACAACATGTGTAATTTATTTGACAGATTATTTTATTGTACAGATACAAACAGTAATGAGAATTTTTGTGATTTGTTAACAACTTAGCAATCAATCGAAGCAAAGGCAGGTTTCACTTCTTTTAATGCACTTTCATCAACCTTTTACCCAGCTGAAATTATAATATTTACTTAAAAAAGGAGAAGTGGGTTTGTTTGAGGTACATGGCAAGTGTATTACCTACAGGGGATCCAGCTCAGCTTGATCCCCTTGCTGAGAAACAGTAAGCAGAACCAGCACAGACGGGGTACATTCTACCACGTCACTTAACAAATTTAAGGAAAGTCTGTCCCAAACACATTGATGCCGTATGTAGCCACGAGTATCCTCTGGTTCAGAAAGCTCCTGACTCACTGTTGTTACCAAGTCCCGCTTGTGACAGCTGTAGCACTCTGGGTATTTGGCCGTGGGCTCACAGTTTACATCTGCACCGCACGGTAACTCAAGACCTCTCCTGTCCTCCAGTTACCACAGAAGTTTCTCCTCTCTCTCTCTCTCTTTCATAGTTTGTTTATATATTTTGACTGTTTCAAAGCCCACGGACCCTACATCTGCTCAGAGCACTGCAGGCAGAGGACCACATACAGTATGTGTTACGTCTGAAAACACTGCTAAAACAAATGGGCTTCTGACAGTAAACCAAAGCACTGAAAAAATATTAGATATGGTATACACCTGCACTTACATTAGTGTTTGGTTGGGAGTTTCTTAAATTAGTTAAATACATAGTGTAGTTGACCCCGTCTGTAGGAGTTGATGGCCCAGCTTTCGTGCCGGTTCTCCACCTGGTTTCTCAACAAAGGGGCTAAGCTGACTGACATCACCTGTGGGTAATACACTTACTATTGACACACTTCAATCTGTTCAAATAAACAGAAGGTACCTGTGCTTTAACTATCCTTCCAATGAATTGGATATAAATTGCAGACAGGAACCCTTAATCCAGACCTTGTTCTAACATTGTCTTTAACCGGAAAGCTTGTTTTCAGTTTTAAAGGTTATGAGCAGGTCAGTGCTAATGATAATGCAAGTGATGGGCAGTAATGGCATTACAAAAAGAGGCATTAGTAGTTCAATGCTAGCGTCCACACAAGCTACGTTTTCACATGGCAAAGTTGAGAACCAGTAGAGCGTTCTGTGATGGTCTGAAATTAAAGTGCTAAGGATTAGAAGATTATGCCAGTCAATAAATGGATGTATATTTGTCGCAGGCTGTCTCCTTCTGTATGATAGTGAAATGACATCACTGTCTATTCTGTCAGGTGATGCCCATGAGGTCTCCACCGCTGGTGAATGCAACTCCTTTTCAGCTAACTAGCATGAGTGCATGCTAACCTCGTATAGCAGCTTGTCTGTAGATAAAGTATTATTGTAGTATAGAGCTGTCCAGCTAAACATTCCAGAACAGCATTGAGTCTGACTCAAAGAAAATTACTGTGATGTAAAAAGCTACGTTTGTTGTGTTGAGTTAGCACAGCTAGCTACATTTCTCTGGGAGGTAGCTACAGTGAAGATTAATTTAATGTAGTTACTCATAACTTAGCTAACTTCATGTTTAGCTTGCTGAAACTGGTTAATACTGTGTGTCTGCTAACAGGCTGATGTGTCAATATTCCCTTAGAGTAACACAGTCTGTCTGGATAATGTGCAGATGTTAATTTGAATGTGGGACTTTTTCAGATTAACTTTAAACTCTTGCAGCTAGAGCAGTTTGTAGCTTATCATGCTGTCCTCTTTCTTGGTGTTTAAAGTTGATCCTATACTTTTTATTTCCAAGTGTCCTAGCCAGGGCAAACAGAGACAAAGACATAATGCAACAACTCTCTCAGTGAGGATCCTGTTTGCCTTTAGCTATTGCTTGGTCTTACCCAATGTAATTGGAGGATGATGTATTGAACTAAATATTCTGCAGATAGTAACTTAAAATGATCTCATTGAAATGTCTAATTGATCTAAACAGTTCTGGAGTAGAGAATTAAGGCAGGTGAGAATGAAATGTAAAGACTGTAACATACACTTTGAACAAACACTCACCCACCATACCTTGCCCTTCTGCATGTCAGCGGCAGTTCAAGCCTGTTGTATTTCAGCTTAGCCCTGGAGGCGCTCTGGAATACAGGGTGAAAAATGGGGGCCAATAAAAGTTTCATTAGACGCCCCGTCAGTGTGCCAAGTGCCCAGTAACATTTAGGAAAGGTCAGCAGGGGAGGGGGCCTGTGTGTGTGTGCTGTTGGGCAGTGGGCTTTGCTTTGGGTTTCCAACTCTCTACGGCTTTCAGAAATAGACTGAGTGGCAGTTTCCTGTCACTCACTGACACGACACACACGCACAAACGCACACAAAACAGGCTTTTCATTCATGCACACAGTTACAATGAATAACGGAAGTGCAGTCCCTCGACACTGACACACACACACACTCATACACACACTCTTTTAGATCAATGTCATCCTCTTCCTCATTGTTACCAAGCGTTGCTTTTTTCTCTCAGTGCCCGGCCGCCCACCAGCTCCATCCTTTCCCTTCCCATTCTGTCATGCTCTTCATTTCCTCCCCCCATCCTTTTTTCTCCCTCACCTCCTCCCCTATGCCTCCCCCTTTCCCTCTCTGTCTCTGTGCCAGTTCTCAGAGTGTCAGTGAAAAGTGCTGTTGTCAGCTGACATTTCCAATCACTCCCCCGGTCGCCCAAACTATGGACACACTTTTAACGTCTGGGGACAGAGCCGAACGTGAGCTGAATGTAAAGACCGGCACAAGGGCAATTTCTCTCTCTCTCACTTGCTCGCCCGCCTTCAATCACACTTGTTGTCTTATCTATCTATCTATCTATCTATCTATCTATCTATCTATCTATCTATCTATCTATCTATCTATCTATCTATCTATCTATCTATCTATCTATCTATCTATCTATCTATCTATCTATCTATCTATCTGTCTGTCTGTCTCTCTGTCTGTCTGTCTGTCTGTCTGTCTGTCTGTCTGTCTATCTTTCTATCTATCTGTCTGTCTGTCTGTCTGTCTGTCTGTCTATCTTTCTATCTATCTATCTATCTATCTATCTATCTATCTATCTATCTATCTATCTATCTATCTATCTATCTATCTATCTATCTATCTATCTATCTATCTATCTATCTATCTGTCTGTCTGTCTGTCTGTCTGTCTGTCTGTCTGTCTGTCTGTCTGTCTGTCTGTCTGTCTATCGTTCTGTCTGTCTGTCTGTCTGTCTGTCTGTCTGTCTGTCTGTCTGTCTGTCTGTCTGTCTGTCTGTCTATCTATCTATCTACCTATCTGTCTGTCTGTCTGTCTGTCTGTCTGTCTGTCTGTCTGTCTTTCTGTCTTTCTATCTATCTATCTATCTATCTATCTATCTATCTATCTATCTATCTATCTCTCTGTCTGTCTGTCTGTCTGTCTGTCTGTCTGTCTGTCTGTCTGTCTGTCTGTCTGTCTATCTTTCTGTCTGTCTGTCTGTCTGTCTGTCTATCTTTCTATCTATCTGTCTGTCTGTCTGTCTGTCTGTCTGTCTGTCTGTCTGTCTGTCTGTCTATCTTTCTATCTATCTATCTATCTATCTATCTATCTATCTATCTATCTATCTATCTATCTATCTATCTATCTATCTATCTATCTATCTATCTATCTATCTATCTATCTATCTGTCTGTCTGTCTGTCTGTCTGTCTGTCTGTCTGTCTGTCTATCGTTCTGTCTGTCTGTCTGTCTGTCTGTCTGTCTGTCTGTCTGTCTATCTATCTATCTATCTATCTATCTATCTATCTATCTATCTATCTATCTGTCTGTCTGTCTGTCTGTCTGTCTGTCTGTCTGTCTGTCTGTCTGTCTATGTGTCTGTCTGTCTGTCTATCTATCTATCTATCTATCTATCTATCTATCTATCTATCTGTCTATCTGTCTATCTATCTGTCTATCTGTCTATCTATCTATCTATCTATCTATCTATCTATCTATCTATCTATCTATCTGTCTGTCTGTCTGTCTGTCTGTCTGTCTGTCTATCTGTCTGTCTGTCTGTCTATCTATCTATCTATCTATCTATCTATCTATCTATCTATCTATCTATCTATATCTATCTATCTATCTATCTATCTATCTATCTATCTATCTATCTATCTATCTATCTGTCTATCTATCTATCTATCTATCTATCTATCTATCTATCTATCTATCTATCTATCTATCTATCTATCTATCTATCTATCTATCTATCTCTCTATCTACCTATCTATCTATCTACCTACCTATCTACCTGTCTGTTCTTCCTAATAAAGCAGTTGTAGAAGCACAGATGAGTTTTCCCCTTTTAAAGCCACTCAAAAGAGAAATCACAGAAGAAGAATGTAAAACACTGAACGAGTTCATGATCTATGTTTTATTAGAAGCTGCATAATAAACCAAAAACCCAAATCTTGCGTGTAATTACAGAGTGGCTCATGAAATTAGAAATTTCACAAATCTGGTGTTTTGGTAGTGGATGATTGATGTGAAACATGCACTCCAGGAAATGTGTTTTCTAGTGTTTCAAAGATAAATTCATTATTGTATCATTTGACAGTTTAAACATTAAACCCTGTGGACATGAGTTAATTTGAGCAAAACTGCTCAGACCTTCTTTTTCTCCTGAGTTGGTGCCCGATGGTAGAGTAATATTTTGATAGGTGTCAATTTTATTTGTGTGGAGTGACAGATATCCTGAAAACTAACAAACAGGTACACTCTTTCCCTCAATGACAGTTTTCTTTATTGATATATCCTTTTTTAGTTGCCTCAATCATTTTAGCACATTCTCAACAAATATGTCAGATTCATTTGTCCTTTCCCAAAACAGCTCATACATGCAGAAAAACGCCGTATTTCACCAGCACAAGGCTGTAACTCACTGAAAACCTTTTATTAACGGTCCAAATCAAGTCAGTGAATACATCATTGTCGCCAGCCTTCCTGAGGTATTGTGTAAAACTAAGATGGTCAAAATGTCTGGGTCAGTTGTCAGATTAACTGTAGAGTCTGGGAATGTTTTCAACACTTCTCTCTGTGAAGGCTCTCTGTCATGGTCATGGTTATTCCAAGCCTGATCTGCAAAGGCAACTGGACTTGGTAGAAATTCTTGAACTGGATTCAACACTTCTAGTTTTGCAGCACAGCCTGTCATTATCATTGATACATGAGGATGGACTTCTCAGCATGTGATCACTTACCCAATGAATGAATTTGTACATATTTGAGAGTAACACTGTTCAGCTAAGAGGGAATGTAACTTTTTTGACCACAAAGATATATAGTATAGATATATACAAAGAGCTTGGAAAACTGTAAGTATTTGCATTTCATGTCTTATGTATTGCATCAGTATTGATCTCAGTG
The DNA here is from genome assembly GCF_009762535.1 of Notolabrus celidotus. Lineage (NCBI taxonomy): Eukaryota > Metazoa > Chordata > Actinopteri > Labriformes > Labridae > Notolabrus > Notolabrus celidotus. The sequence goes on along the minus strand of NC_048283.1, from coordinate 29,009,972 downwards.
TGCCAAAGTGTGAACACCTTCAGACAGGAATGAACAGCTCGCCCATTTGTACTTTTTCAGTGTCTCTTATAGTTCTTTTCCCTTTTCTTTGACTTTCTTTTCTTTTCTTGTATGACCCAGCAGTTCTTTCACAAAACTCACTGTTGTCACTCGTAATTTCTCTGTAATGATATTGAAAAAAAATCCTATATTAGGGATCATAAATGGAGTGTGTATCGAGCTCTCTGAAGAGTTATGACCAGGGATGCAGTGGAGATTATACTCATCTAAACTCAATTTACCCTCCATTGTATCTGGAATACAGTAATACTCTGCTACTGGCTCCGACATAAATCTTTACAGCAAAATTCAGCCCTCCAGCCCACACTGTTGTTTTATCAGATGAAGGGAAAATAAGGATGAGATAAATACAAATGTGTGGTCATAGAGCAGTTCCTGAATGCACCACCTAACCAGCTTGATTGACTGCTTTAAACTTCATGGAAAAGCCTCCTGGTGGATAAACTTAATGCTTCAGTAACACTGAGCCGTCTTCAGTATTCACAGCACATTTCTTTTTCATCATGGAAACACTCCAAGACTCCATTTCTTTATAGAGCCTGAACATCTACATATGGAGAATGAATTCAAGGACTTCTGAAGTGCTGCACTTGCTCAGTCCTCCCTCTGTGTTTGTCTGAGTCTAACTGTCAGAGAGGGAGGAAAATGAGAGACATGTAAGAGACAAGACAGCTGCATTGGATCCCCAATTAGGAGATACCACACACAGAGAGCAACCTGCGTGTGGCTTTAAAATGCACACTTAAACAGGACACACACCACTCAGAGACGTGGACCTATACATTATGTATGTATAATTCACAGATGTCCTGAAGAGATGTGTGTGTGTGTGTGTGTGTGTGTGTGTGTGTGTGTGTGTGTGTGTGTGTGTGTGTGTGTGTGTGTGTGTGTGTGTGTGTGTGTGTGTGTGTGTGTGTGTGTGTGTGTGTGTGTGTGTGTGTGACATCAAACACTGTTTCTTCAAGGAGATGAAAACACACATCTGATGCTAAGGGGAGCCTCTGAGGACTGTCATTAACATTTTATACAAACAGAAATGGTGCTCAGAGATATTGTCAAAACTGCAAAATTTGATCCACTCAGTTTAAGTATTGACTTTCTGCCTTAAATCTCCACAGTCGGAAAATACTGTCAGATTCAGTGGCCTTTCTTCTTTGTGTATCGCTTTTCTTGGAGGATAAAAAAGAAAAAAGGCCCAGTTTTGGCAAGAATTCTAAAGAGTTTTATGCGAATGAAGGGAACACATAGCTGGTCCTAAAAGAATTGTCAGTGAAAGCCAGTCTGTCAGGCAAACCCCTCCACCACTACACCCAACCCCACTGATGCAGTGGAAAGATCAGTCATGTCTCTCTTTGTACTGTTTTGTGGGGTTTTGCAGCATTTCCATGAGGGTGAAGAAAATAGAGAATTTAAAGTTAGTGAACACTCATGGTGATGGACGAGCTATATGATGGTAAAACAACTTTTTAACCAAATATAGATATCAGAGTAAGAGATAACTCTCTCTCCTCTAACATCACAGTCAGGGTGGAAGGCTCAGCTGCTGTTAAAATGTCAAGCTGCCGTGTTCCATATTGATGTCATAAAGAGTTCCTGTAAACCTGCATCATTTCATCCTTTATCAATTGATCTGCAACTGTAAATAAAAGAGGAGCAAAACTCCAGAGTGATATCTGACCATATCTTCAGTTTAAAAAAGGTGTGCTGCAGTTGAAGGAACATGCATGTCTTGTGTCTGTTTCTGTAGAAATAAAATGATAACTATCAAGTAGAATAGAGTAGTACAACATTATATACAATGTTACATGCCTTAACTGTGACTTCAGAAGCAAATGGCTGCAATGTAAATATGGTGAATTGAAAAACATATCTAAAATGACCAGTGTCACTGAGGTAAAAGCTCTGTGATTCATTTACATCTTGATTCCACAGTAAGCCTGGGCACTGCATTTTGTGAACACTGCACAGTCTGGAGTTGATCCACGCCCACTCTAGTGAATGCTCGTGTTTCCACAGAGAGCTGCGGCACAACTAAGTATAACATAATTACAACACATTTGAACACAAAAAAGAAACCTTTTGTTATGCAGCATACGCTCTCATGATAGAAGCAAAAAGTCATAGAATGATATCCAAATAAACAGTCACAGAAACGCAAAGTAACCTGTTTTTGGTATGATGATAACTGCATGCACCATTTTTGATACCTCCAGAGATCAGTTGCCTTGAGCTGCCTTGAGCTCCCTTGAGCAGCGTCCACTGTGCTACGCTTCAGGCAGGCTCCCAATGGGGCAGTGTGGGTGCCATCACACAAAGCAAACTGTGGTGCTGATGGAATGTGGCGCGCTTGCTGTTGAATCAATAGGTTAGGGAAACAGGATTTCCTGTCTGCAGATTCATGGGTGTGTCCAGAGGTTATGAAGTAACGTCTTAATAGACTTAATAAATACCAGTATGTCTGTCTCTGCTTATCTCTTTAATTGTTAATAGGAGGGTATCTTACAGACGTTAAACTTCTGTTATGATCTATTTTTTTATGACATGCTTCATTCTTTGTGTCTTGATATACCTCCAAAAGCAGCAGCATAAAGAACCTAACTGAAGGCCATTTATAGTCTGGCATTTTAGGATGGCACCTAAGGGTGGCCAATTTGCCCCCCAGGACAGGCAGCTGTTGGATTGTGAGTAGTAGTGATGATATTTTAATGGGACTAAATGGGAAGACATGCAGTGGAATTTCACTCAGCACCAGAAATAAACGATCAGTCCCATAATGATGAAAAAACACTGCTCAAGAATTTCCTCTATTTACATTTCAGGGACGAGAAAATAAATGTTGGATATTGAGCCTCAGCACTGGCTTGTTTAACTTGTTGGAAAAATCATTCCGCTCTTCTCTCACACTTTTCTCCCATTATGGACTCTTTACTTACTCTGAAAACACTAAGAAACAAATGACACACTCAGATCCTGTTAAGTGACTTCTTTTTTTTTTTTAACAAGGGGAAGCTAATCTTAACCATCTGGCTCTTTGTAGTCCTTTGTGAGAACTATATGAGTATTTGAGCTGTTTTATGAGCATCTCATGTGTCGCTGCTGTTGGGTCAAGTGCAGGTCCCCTTTATTTCAAATCTTTCTCGGTTGCTGGAATCAATGAAAAGGCTCCAGTTGGGACAGAACAGGACACTCTGCTCTCTCCTCAACCTCCTTACTTCATCATCTGATCTATTATCAATACTTCCCTCCGTTTCTGCAGCACAAAAAGCAGATTGTTGTGGCTATCTGGATAAAAAGGGAATTTTAACACAGTGAAAAAAACCTCCAGAGTGAGACACTTCTTTGGACAGCAAAGTGTTATTGTAATTTGACATTTCCACAAGACCATGTCGTCATCTGTCCTAACTCTCTTCTCTTCCTGTTTTTCTGTCTGGTTAAAGAAAAAACAGCAAAGTCACACTTCGACTTCACACACATCGATCTGAAGATGACACAAACACAGCTGCACACTGAACACACTCTGTATTTGTTTTCCACTTTGCAAAAACAGGAAACTGTGTACATATTTTTCAAGATTCATAACTTGTCACCCAGGTACGGCTCTCTTTGTGTTTCTTTCCCTCTCTCTCTCTCCTCTCTCTCTCTTTCTCCTCTCGCTCTCTCTTTCTTTTCCACAAACGAACAGTCTGGGATTGTTTCACTTCTCTTGCCGGGAAAAACAACCTGCCAAACACAACGGTGCATGAGATCTTTGTCATTCCACAAACACAAACACACAGACACAGACACTAACACGCAATTGCAGGAATCCCAACCCACACAAGAATCTGTATGCTCAAATGTGTCCAGGCACATTCTCACACACACATGCACCAAGTTTGAATCACACAGAGGCAGAAGTCAACAAAGAGCTGCAATTTTGCCAGATGGTGTGTGTAATGTGTGTGATTACCCCCTTTGGGTGTTTTTTATTTTTTTCTTATGATCTGTGATGTTGCCTCGCGTGTGTATCCGCATGTGTGTTTGTCTTTGTGTGTGGGCGATTAGTCCTGCCTTGTTTTTTCTACTTCTGCAATGGCTGGATTCCTCCCCAAACCGCAGGCCAAAGACCTTGTTTACCACCAGCCGTGACTTTGTAAAAAAACACCTAGCAAACATTTGGTTTGATTTCAGCCTGTCACAATCACTGCATTTGTAAATACCCCAAAAGTACCTTAGATCGCAGGGAAATGTGTGAAAATTGAGCGTTACAATAAAGTGGTAATTTTCCTCTCGCTACCAATTTAGAGATCATAAGCTGCTCGGCTGTCGTGTTATGTGTGATAGCGGCCTTTTAAAGCCTTTTTTAAACCTCTTTCTTTCTAACGTCTCCTGTCCCAATAGAGTTTGATGTGAGGCTGTCAGGCGGGCGAGTCTCTCTTCTCTTCTTTTCCTCTTCTCCTCGCTGACAGAAGCAGTCGGCTGACAGAGACTCTCCTGATGGTGACAGCTAAATGATCTCTTCTTTATTAAACACCTCTTACTATCTCTCGATCGCTCCCTGACTACCGCGCTTCCTCCTCGCCTTCGGTGTCTCTTTTTATCTTTGACTGACTGCTCTCCCTCTCCTCGTCTATTCCTCATTCCTCCAAGTCTCTCTCTCTCTGCCACCTACTCCCCCCCCCTCCTCCTTCCCTCACGTTTTTTCACCCTTTCAGCTCGCAGACTCCCACACTGTATCTTCCACCTAGTTCCTCTATCGTGTCTGTCTCCCTCCTTGTTGTCTCCTGTTTTTTTTCTCTCAAAAGGATGAGTGAATACACGTCCATCCTTCACCTGTGGGCCGTCAGCAAGTCCGCTAGCCAGCTTGTCAGTCTATCAATCTGTTTGATAGTCCACTCAGCCAGCCAGTCAGTCATTGTGCAGCAGTTGTTAAAACATTAATTAAAAAAGTCTCATCCATAGATCCAGGCACGGATCCAGGCTGATCTCCACCATCCAAGATTTCTGTCTGCCCCCTCCTCTCTGTCCTTATTTTCTCTTCTCAGTCTCTTTCTCAGATTTCTTTCTGTTTCTCACTACTCTCTTTCCAGGAGGACTGAAAGACTGGGCTGATAAGAAACATTATTAAGGTTTTTTTCAGAAACAGAGAGCTGTGGTGTAGAAATGGGACAGAGGTAGAAAATAAGGGAAAAGACAGAGATAGAGGCAGAGGTGTCAAACGTAACAATGAGAGTGAGGCAATAAAACTGTGGAAAAAAAAGGGAGAAGTTGGCAGAGAGGGTATAGGGAGAAAGAGGTACTAAGGTTGTCCTTCTCTTTTATAGCACCCATAAGCTGGACTTGGTGCTGCAGTCTGGTTATTATCATCATTTAAGGGACGGTGCTGTCTGTGGTCTGAGGCCCAAGGGTGGAATTTAAAACGGTTAAAGATAGAAGAAAAATGGCAGCATTGACAGAAGTCTGGTGGAGTTTCATGGGGACCCCTATTGTCTGACTAGTTTTATTTAATTTACCAGTTTAACTGTAGTTTATTGGTTACTTTCATTATCACAAATTCAAATATGAAAAAACTCTCCTGTTGCACGGGAGCTGTTGGTGGAATTGGTGCCATAAAATTGTTTGGTGCCTGTGTGAACCTGATTGACTGCAAAGTTTAACCATTGTCTTTGTTCCAAAAACAGCCACTCTTTTATGATTTTATACGAGCCATGTTTTCCCTTCTCAGTGTCCGTGAGATTCCTTGAATGTAGTTGCTGCTTCTTTCCACTGAAGCCTGGCCCACGCTATAGATTTAAGAAGTCCTAGTAGATGTTAACTGTGAGAAACCACGCATTAAACTTGAAACCTTGCTAAATCTCTCAGGGTCAAACTTGACTTTAGAATAAATAAACATGGGCGGATGATGAGATCGTTGTCAAGCTGAGCATTGCTGGTTCCATGGTACATCTAAAAGAATTGCTAAAACTGCCATGTCTGGACTGAAGATGGGGGTGTGCCTAAACATAGAGATTTGCACACCAATAGGCAGTAGATTTATGCCCTGCCTGTTAATGTTTTTTGATTGCTCTGCACGTATGTGATGTACGTGTAACATCCTCTTATTGACAGACCAGCCCGTTTTGCCAATCTTAAGCCATGCAACAAGGCTAAAAATGAGTTTGCTATATCAAGCAGCCAAACCTGTTCCAGGATGTAAAATAACAGCGTATCTGAATGTTTCTTTATTTTCTTTTTACAGAATGGGAAGATCTTTATTTTCTTTTTAAGTATTTAAAAAAAAAATGTAAATCATGAAGTTGTTTTTTCCGTCTTTTTACGGTGGCACAGAAGCTGTGTATCTCCAAAACCACTTCCTTCCACGATGTTTTAGAACCCCTGCTGACAGACATAAAGAAAGATGAATAGCATTGATTAATTGAAAAATATTAAAATATGGAGATATGAGGTTTCTGCCCGACAGTGATGATATCAGCTGAAAACTTCCCACAGGTGCTTTAAACACGACGTTCCTGTAACATGTCTGTTCTGCAAATTCAGATGAAAGTCTGTTTATTGCTCTACACTGCATGGAGTTATCTGAAGTTGCCTCAATACATTTTTTATGTAAAATAAAATAAAAACAGCCTACGAAGAAGCAGACAGAAATAGGTGAGATTTTCAAAATAAAAGCATAATGCATGAGCCGTTTTTAAACACTTTATTAAGTTAAATTTACATATCTGAGAAGGAGATAAAATAATGAATACTTTAACAATCCTTCCTCTTCTGTATTAATTATTCAACATATAGCAAGCTTCCCTATTTATAAATAATTCAACTTTTATAAACTCATTTAAATATATATATATTTTAATAAATAATCAGCTTTGTCTTGAAAATGATAAAATTACAAGTTTTTCTTTATATTTGAATATTTTTATTACATTTTTCAACACATAAGACACAATATTCAATATACAGAACACAATACATAATGGCCTTACACACTTGCATACACCTGAGTTGCTTGAAATACATCACTGAGAGGGTGAAAGGGAAGGAATAGAAATAATAATAATAATAATAATGGAGAGGGTAATATTTGTATATATACATATATATATATATATATATATATATATATATATATATATATATATATATATATATATATATAGTGCAGAAAAGGCTGCCATATTCTTTTAAACTTATTGAGTGAGCTCTGGGACGTGTAAAATTATATATTTTTTTATGAGATATATATCAGTCTGAATGAGGAAGCTGTTATTTTTATGTAAATTTGATATTTTAATTTTAAAATCCATCTTTTAACGGTCACACAAAAACCTTGTATCTCCAAAACTGATACTTTCCAGAATGTTACATAAAAAAATGTCTTTTTTTTATACTTTTATGTCTCATATTTTAGAAACCCTGCTGTCACACATAAAGAAAGATGAATAGCATTGATTAATGGAAACATTTTGAAATCTGGAGATATGAGGTTTCTGGAGCTTTGAATTAGAAATGTCTTTAGAATGTCTGCTCTGCAAATTCAGCAGAGTTAATTCTGAACACTGTGAAAGTCTGTATATTGCTCTACACTACATGAAGTTAAACCTCCACATCTGAAGGTGTGTCAATACATTTTTTTTAATGTAAAATAAAATAAAAACAGCCTATGAATAAGCAGACAGAAATAGGTGAGATTTTCAAAATAAAAGCATAATGCAGGAGCAGTTTTTAACCACTAAGTGGTTTAGTATTTTTGTTATATGAGATATATATATTAGTCTGAATGAGGAAGCTGTTCTTTTTATGTAAATTAGATATTTTAATTTTAAAATCCGTCTTTTTACAGTCACGCAGAAACCTTGTATCTCCAAAACTGATACTTTCCAGAATGTTACATAAAAAAATGTCTTTTTTTTATACTTTTATGTCTCATATTTTAGAAACCCTGCTGTCACACATAAAGAATGATGAATAGCATTGATTAATGGAAACATTTTTAAATCTGGAGATATGAGGTTTCTGGAGCTTTGAATTAGAAATTTCTTTAGAATGTCTGCTCTGCAAATTCAGCAGAGTTAATTCTGAACACTGTGAAAGTCTGTATATTGCTCTACACTACATGTAGTTAAACCTCCACATCTGAAGGTGTGTCAATACATTTTTTTTAATGTAAAATAAAATAAAAACAGCCTATGAATAAGCAGATAGAAATAGGTGAGATTTTCAAAATAAAAGCATAATGCAGGAGCTGTTTTTAAACACCAAGTGTTTTAGTATTTTTTTTTATATAAGATATATATTACTCTGAATGAGGAAGCTGTTATTTTTGTGAATTTGAGATTTTATTTAAATTTTTTCCCTTCTTTTTACGGTCACGCAGAAACCTTGTATCTCCAGAACTGATACTTTCCAGAATGTTACATAAAAAAATGTCTTTTTTTTTTACGCTTTTATTTGTCATATTTTAGAAACCCTGCTGTCACACATAAAGAAAGATGAATAGCATTGATTAATGGAAACATTTTTAAATCTGGAGATATGAGGTTTCTGCCTGATAGTGATGATATCAGCTAAAAACTTCCCACAGGAGCTTTGAATTAGAAATGTCTTTAGAATGTCTGCTCTGCAAATTCAGCAGAGTTAATTCTGAACACTCTGAAAGTCTGTATATTGCTCTACACTACATGAAGTTAAACCTCCACATCTGAAGGTGTCTCTGTAGTTGAAACTGAACACCAGTCATAACCGTACGATGTCAAATTACCCTAAAATGAACGTGTGCTGCAAAACGTTTAGAGGATTTGATGTTTAACTCTGATTAAATGCTGCAGTTGTCATAGAGTGCTAATTTAACACTCCCAAGACGCCGTGCAATGCAACACAAAGTTTTAACGCAGCATGTTGTCCCAAAGAACAGCCAATACATCTCCAAATAACCTGATATAATACTCATAATTGTGAGTTTATGTATCCACATCCTCTACTTTGGTGTCTGTGTGCCTTCATGTGTGTCTTTTGGTAATATCTCAGGGTTAAAAGCACCAGCGTGTCCTAACGAAGTGGCTCTTGAGCAGCGCCGTGCAGCAGTAACTCTTCTTCTGTTTTGTTTCCTGTTTCAACCACATGAAAAGTGAGGAAACTACCCGGCCCATCCAAATGACTGGCTTGACTTTTTCACAGAGGACTTGAAAGCGTTGCTCTTTCTTACATCTCACCTACACGTTTCCATCTCAGAATCTGAAGTGCAAGGAGCCCCTGTCGACACACCACCTCACCATCCTCCTACCTCCTGACTAATGCTGTTCTGTCAGCTGAGCAACAACTTGTTGTCTTTGTAGCAACATGGATTTCTCATGCGTGAAGTTTAAACCAATGAGAGCCTTTGTCCTCTGGAAAATACTTCTTCTTTTCCTGGAGTCTGAAGCGTCCCGGTGTAGTTTGGCTTTGTGTCTTGAATGAATCACAGTCGGGGAAGGACCAAATCTGAGCTAACTTGATTTGTCTTGAACACACAAAGAACATCTCAGCGCTGGAAAAGCTGAACGATGAACAGATGTATCATAACATGCTCCTAATGTTTCCTCATGAGGCCAAATTATATTACACGACTTTTGAAGATGGCTTTTTTTTTTTTTTCATGCTGCTGCAAAAAGTGCAACTTGATGGGAAACACAGCTGGATGTCATGCAGCTCTTAGTGAATCTGCAGTAAATGAGATCCTCTGTGATGCCCTCAAACACAGCCTCTTATGAATCAAATGTAAGTCCTTTAAAGGTGACATATCATGCAAAATGGACTTTTTAATGGTTTTCTACCTGAAATATGTGTCCCTGTCTACAAACCCCCCGAGAATGAAAAGACTCCATTCTGCCCCTGTTCTGATTTCTACACCTTTCTGTAAATGTGTGATAAACGAGCCGTTTCAGACTTCCATGTTTTTGTTACTTCACAACAATATCCGGTCTGTAACAGGAAGTCAGAGCTCGGAGCTTGTTCAGCCCATAGACTGTATAAAATAATACTGAATCCCTCCTCCGTTTTTCATTACCTGCACACGTGTGCTAACAAGGAGCTTAGGAGGGAGGCATGCTAGTTGTAGGCTGTCTTAATAAACACAAAGGTCGCTTTGACTCCCCACGTCTGCAGATTTGAAGATCTAGTGGATGATTTTTATTTATCATGGATAAGTGCTAGCGCTAGTTAGCATAGCTACATAGCTACATGTCGTAGCTGTAGCCGTAGCTGTAGCTGTAGCTGTAGCTGTAGCTGTAGCTGTAGCTGTAGCTGTAGCTGTAGCTGTAGCTGTGTACCAAGACACACGTCGACATGCTGACAAATAAAACAACAAGAAACACTAAATCTGTGACCAATCCTTCAGAAAAGGTCCCGCTGCCTTTCTGGTAGAGGTCGGTTTTACTCCCCACGTCTGCAGATTTGAAGATCTAGTGGATGATTTTTATTTATCATGGATAAGTGCTAGCGCTAGTTAGCATAGCCACATAGCTACATGTTGGTAGCTGTGCACCAAGACACACGTCGACATACTGACAAATAAAACAACAAGAAACACTAAATCTGTGACCAATCCTTCAGAAAAGGTCCCGCTGCCTTTCTGGTAGAGGTCGGTTTTACTCCCCACGTCTGCAGATTTGAAGATCTAGTGGATGATTTTTATTTATCATGGATAAGTGCTAGCGCTAGTTAGCATAGCCACATAGCTACATGTTGGTAGCTGTGCACCAAGACACACGTCGACATACTGACAAATAAAACAACAAGAAACACTAAATCTGTGACCAATGGTTCAGAAAGGTCCTGCTACAGGCGCCTCTCCATCAGGATCAGATTCAGAGGGTTGAAGTAACGCGGGTCTGTGAGCAGCCGTGTATATTCAGCCAACATGTAAACATTAGATCAACGTGCCGGAGAGCCGAGGCACATCCACTTCCTGAGGGGGCGTGGTCAGAGAGAAAACAGAGTGTTCTGAGGAGGACTGAAGAAGAGGGTTCTTCAGGCAGACCAAAATCTGATTTCAAAGTGTTTTTTTGAGCATAAACTTTAAAGACATGTTTTGGGGACCTCTTAGACCAATATATGTTGATGAAAAAAGCGTGATATGTCACCTTTAACTCATGCATTCACATACCCTGGATTCTTTCTTTTAAAACTTAGTTTTCTACTTGAAGCTGCAGGTTGAACGACTACACGAAAAGTCAAAGATGTTCCTAACTTGACTGACTTGTCCTTCAAAAATGTGCAGACCAAAGTAAATTGGCCTGATGGTCAAAGACTGATGTTAAGTCTTAATTGCTTATCAATCAATACCTCATTCATGACTTTGTATGGTATTAGGATGTTAGAGGGACTTGAATATGTTCTGCACACATCTTCTATGTTCTTAAATAATGGTCCAAAGCATCCTCAGCTGGAAGAACGACTTCCCAACTAGCTATGCTAACTAGCGCTAGCACTTATCCATGATAAATAAATATTATCCACTAGATCTTCAAATCTGCAGACGTGGGGAGTCAAACCGACCTTTGTGTTTATTAAGACAGCCTACAACTAGCATGCCTCCCTCCTAAGCTCCTTGTTAGCACACATGTGTGCAGGTAATGAAAAACGGAGGAGGGGTTGAGTTGTATTTTATACAGTCTATGGGCTGAACAAGCTCCGAGCTCTGACTCCGTGACAGACCGGATATTGTTGTTACGTAACAAAAACACTGAAGTCTGAAACGGCTGGTTTCACACACATTTACAGAAAGGTGGAGAAATCAGAACAGGGGCAGAATGGATGTTTTTCATTCTCTGGGGGGTTTGTAGACAGGGACACATATTTCAGGTAGAGAACCATTAAAAAGTCCATTTTGCATGATATGTCACCTTTAAAGTCATTGTCGGTGTATTTTAGTCACTGGAGGTGTAATCAGACCTTTACTGGGTTATTAAAGGTACTGCCCCTCTGCCTTTTCTTTGACCTTTCTCAGATTATACCTTTAATAGCTTCATAGTCTCATTTTCATCACTGCCAAGAAACACAGCATTAAATCACACGTTCACCATGACTCACTGATTCACACCTTATACAGGCTGTTGTTCGCGTATAGACAAGGATGTGGGTTGTAACGTTCTGCAGCTTATCTGAGCTGTCACTGACATACATCAAAAACACACATGAGAGAGGAGCCCAGGTTTTCCCCCCTTTTTATTTGTATTATTTTTATCAGTCTGTGGCTTCTGTCTCTGAACACCCTAACCTAAAGAGTGCTGTGTCCTGGTCCAATCTGAGAGGAGATGCTTATCATACTCAGATGCATTACTGTGTCACTGAGCAGAAGAGTACAAGCGCCGGTGTCAGGAGTCTTACCTGTGCTTGATCTGTGCTCGATTTCCCCGCCTTCAGTCATTTCCAAAAATCGACAAACGGGATGAAATGCGAACGAGCCTCTGGATGACGTGATCCCCAATAATGCCCTGCCTTCCATCAGCACCGGCTATCTAACGATGGACAAGACAAAGGAGCTTATCAAACATGGCCGATAACACGGCAGCCAATTAAGATATGCTCCCACTATCACACAATATGCGTTCACTATCAGTATCAAAGGGTCAGGGAGAGAGAGGAGGATCGAATGAGACGCTCTGTAACCTGAGAGTATTTTCAAATGTGTCATGGGAAGATTTCCCCGCAGACAGACGGGATGTGAAGACGTTCTGTGGATGATTTGGAGGTATGTAAAGAAGGCATGTATGCACTGCTTCAGGAGCATGCCCAGTGTTCCAGTGTTGGGGTAGTGGGCACTAGATGGCACTAATGAATGGTAATTACGATAATCTGCCTCAGTGAAAAGCACCATTAATTATTCCCCTCATAAATCATTGCTCTCACACTTTCATGTCTTTCATTACAGAGACCTGTCCTTATAATATGAATAAAAACACACTCTTGTGTTGCACTTAAATCAAATATTCTGATTTATGATAAAAAATAAAACACAAATTCACATTTTTTTAAAGCACAAGTCTTGATTTCTTTAGGAGCAGTAATGCAAGCTCTTAAAAACATGCATACATGTCTTATTCTCTATACAAAAGCAAGGTATTAATGCAACATTTCATGCATCATGCAATACAGAACAGTGACATTTTCCACTGTTTCCACCTTGCTTAAAAAATCTGAAATAAATCACCCTTGGAAATATAATTAGTGCAGACTTTTTTGGCTTTGTTGCATCTTTCTTGCTGTTAAAGTGTTTAAAAATATAGTGAGGAGTGTGCAGATTTCACAATTCAGGTTGTGTGTTGAGGATTTAATTCCAGGTTGCAGAAAGCATCAACCTCCTAAAGATGCAGGGATTAAATATAAAATTTGGTGCCAAGCGTTCTGCAAGAGGAAATGTTATTTTGATCTTATAAAACATCTAGAGCACATACAAACCTAAAGTGAAATTCACCTGCAGTGTCAGGCTGTTTAATGTGTCTTCAGGCTGTCTGTGTTTGTGGTTCAGGTACATTAATGACAGATTCATTGCACTGCATTGAAATAATGGTACAACCCTTCTCTTAGCTTCTCTGTGTTTATAAGGAGCAGTTTCAACATGTTTATTTTGTAATGTTATGCATCAAATCCATCAATCAATGTGATAAAGGCCTGACATTAATGCATCATGTATTCATTGATTGCATGCTTATTTTGTCCCTTTTGGTACCCTGTAGTTAAGCTACTCCTGCTGCAGATGCATGATGGAAAAGGACACCACTCTGCTTTTGATCGACACTTAAACATTTTTAAAAAAATAACTTTATTTATATTTTTTTCTTATTTTTGAACACGTACAAACACAAAAATGTACATCCCCAACATCCCCTGAACCACCTGATGCCCTGAAGGATGTAAAACAAGAGAGGAAAATAAAAAAAGGTTAAAAATATGTAATAATAATAATAAAAGTAATAATAATAGTAGTAATAATAATAATAATAATAGTAATAATAATAGTAGTAATAATAATAATAATAGTAATAATAATAGTAATAGTAGTAATAATAATAATAATAATAGTAATAATAGTAATAATAATAGTAATAGTAATAATAATAATAATAATAATAATAATAGTAATAATAATAGTAGTAATAATAATAATAATAATAATAATAATAGTAATAATAATAGTAGTAATAATAATAATAATAATAGTAATAATAATAGTAATAGTAGTAATAATAATAATAATAATAATAATAGTAATAATAGTAATAATAATAGTAATAGTAGTAATAGTAGTAACAATAATAATAATAATAATAATAATAATAGTAGTAATAATAATAATAATAGTAATAATAATAGTAATAGTAGTAATAGTAGTAATAATAATAATAATAATAATAATAATAGTAATAATAGTAACAGTAGTAATTATAATAATAATAATAATAATAATAATAATAATAATAATAATAGTAATAATAGTAATAATAATAGTAATAGTAATAATAATAATAATAATAATAATAATAATAATTATAATAATAATAATAGTAATAATAGTAATAGTAATAGTAATAATAATAATAATAATAATAATAATAATAATAATAATAAATAAATAAATACATGAGAAATGTGTAAATAATGATAAATAAATAGAATATCTAAAACTAAATAATGATCAACATTTTTACTTAAGCTCAGTTTAGTTGACAAAAGTAATGTGCACTTTGAGTCAAACAGAATTAAAATGTTGCCCAAGTACTTTGAGTTTGAGCTAGCAGCTACAAGCTAAGCATGCAGGCAAAGCTAATTTGGCTAAAGTGAGCAAACAACTGCGTCACAAATACAGACAGAGCGTGATTTTGCAGAACGTGAATCTGCACATACCTGTAGATGAAACTAAAACTGAAGAAGCTTGAATGCAAGACAAGTTCAGTCCAGTCATGTGTTGTTGTTTTTTTTTAAAGTTGTGTTTTTGGGGCTTTTTTGCCTTTTATTGATAGGATAGCTGAAGAGAGAGGAAATGTGGGGAGCAGAGAGTGGAGGAAGATGGTCGACTGGCTGGGAGTCGAACTGGCGATCTCTGCGATAAGGATTGTAGCCTCTATATGTGGGGCGCTTAAACCGCTAGGCCACCAGTGCCCCCGGTCCAGTCATGTCTGACTGTTGAAGGGAACAAACAAGACTAGTATGAAACACACACACACACACACAAAAAACTGGAACTCCTGAAAAGTGCAAACTCTGTTACATTAACCAGAAATCCCCTGGACGTCAGTGAGTGATCAAAATTAGAACATTTTGTACACTCCTGCATATTTCTGAATGTGCAACAGCGTTTTCATTTAAACACTATATGACAAAATAAAAAAATCTGAAGCTGTCACCTCTCATCTTTAAATCCTGGTTTCAGACCAAACTGGTGCAGCATTTATAAAAATAATAAAAATAATAAAAAGTCAATTGTATCACATTCATTTGATTTGCAAATTAAGACACTGGAAATAATTGCTTTCATTGTGTATATGGATTTAAAAACTGTTTTAAAATGCAAAATCATAGAATTTCAAACATGCAGGATTGGCTTTATTAACTCAAAACATACTTTAGATTTTGTTTCATGATGTTTATTCTTCCAGGTCAGTAAGCAACCTGCAAAAATTGTCCTAAATGACCCCAAAACTTTAAAAAAAAAAGGAATTGGAAAATTGATTGACAGCTCTTTAATACATAAACATTAGTAATTTACATTTCATGTCATGCAAACACAACAAATAAAAGCAGCATTTTTTTATTTTTGCATGCATCAGTAAAAACATAAACATTGAATATATTTGTAGAATTCTTATCATGACATATTCACACCTTTAAAGTATGCTAACTGAGCCTCTGTAGTCTGATCTAGGATAATGACACTCAGAAGGTTTCTCTGTTAGAGGAAGAACAGGAATCAGACAGCCGGTGATTCAACAGGTGCAGAGCTCGTCCTCTCTGCTGCAGATCTGGTCTGAGCAGATGTCAAACCTTCAGTGCTCATGAGAAGGCCAGGGAGCACGGTGATAATGGCGGCCTGCGACGGCGGGGTTAGTTATCACACAAACGGGGGTCGTTTCTCTCGACCCCCTCCCTCCTTCCTCCCCCTCTCCCCTTGTGCCACTGCGGCCTCCTAATCGCCCATCTGGAGCTCGGTTCGCCGCCGTCCTCCTGTTTGTCGTCGGACCTTATCGTAGGCCGGGGCTTAATCTGCACCAGTGATAAGATATGTGACTGCTCACACACACACATGCACACACACTCCTCTCTCTCACACTGCCTGTTGATGCTGATACGTGTGTGAATGCGTCACTTACTGTTGCAGATTATTCACTCGGACCTTTTTGAGCTGAAATACTTGGAAATCCTGTACTTTCTCTTCGTGCATTTTCAGAATCAGGTTTGGTGATTCATGCATGCGCTAAGCAGGAGAACAAAGTGACGTTTCACTTCAGAGTTTCCTGGGAGATGAAATGTTGTCGACATCTGTCCCTTCAAACTGCGTCCGTACTCTGACTTTGTCTTCATCATCGTTGGTGAGAAAAATGCCCCGCTGATGTGATACCATCTCTCTGTTTTTCTGACACACTTTGTCTCATTAACAGCTGAAGAACAGAGCAGAAAATAAAGAGCAAAACATCTGATTTTAAAGATTAGATAAAGGAAGAGTAAGGTTTATCTCTCGGTGTAGACGTCCTTGAGTTTCTCTGAAGGCTGCCATATAAGGTCAGCGTGTCTCAGGCTCTTCATGTGGTTTAGGTAAGCTGTGAGAGCGAGGGAGGAAGAAACGGACAGAGAGAGAGAGAGAGAGGGTTCATCTTGGCAGGACCCTCAGAGTCTCCTCTGCAGTGTTTGGGCCGCAGCGTCGGTGCAGATTGCAGCTTTAAGCTCTGGGACAGACGAGCGCCTGCAGTGCAGACAGTTTCAGCAGCTCCACGCCGCACTTCAGTCAGGTGGAGAGTCAGAAAAATTAAGATCTGAGGGTTGAGTCTTTTAGACATGAACACTGACTTCATGCATATGCAGGTATATTTTTAAAAGGCTGAAAATCAGGCCGACTAGCTAGTTTTTTCAGATCCATTGAAAGTAAGCAGACGGAGGTCAAATCATGTCCTAGTTTGCATATTTAGATTTCTTACACCCTCTGTTTTCTCTAAATTAACTTTACCTCTTGACACTCAGAGGCCTCACCTCTACATGTGTGAAAACTGTGAATGCAAAATCAAAAACTTCATTTTTAAAACCTTTTTCTTTATCGTATGAAAAAACAAAACCAAAAGCAAAAGTGTTCATCAAAGTTGCTGCGACATCTCCAGTCCAGCTCAGTCCAGGTGAACCGGTCTGGATCCTTTCAGTTCATTTCAAACAGCTGCATGATGAAGTGCTTCTGGACAGACCTTCAGCCAATCAGTGCAAAGCAGAGCTGCAGAATTATTGTTAATAATCTAGTAGAAATAGCAGATTCAGTGGACGTCCTTGTCCAGAAAGCTGCCATCTTGGTTGTTTACGAAAAGGTTGAAGCATTGCTCCTGTGTCCTCTTATAGAGCCCGCCCCATTTCAAAATAAAGGACTATGATTGGTCCGGTGCATCTTAAATAGTTTAGAATGACAGCAGGCCTGGACCCTCCCTGCCAGTGAAAATTAATATGAGCTGGCTGATGGGTCTGATGACACCAGGGAACATAACCAGACAAGGGAGGAAAAAAAGTGAGGATAAAATGAGCAAAGAGATGTTTTTAACTTTCACCAAAACTCCTAATTAATAAAGACGGCTACATTATGAAGTCCTACAAGGTAGCTTTACATTAACCCAATATTTAATACATTTAATTTAGCCACTTGTGGCAGATGTAACAACATGTAAAAATGTTATAATCCTATTTAAAAGCCTGGTTCATTTAAAATACCTCATTTAAAAGCCTGGTTCATTTACAAGACCTCCTTTAATAGCCTGGTTCATTTAAAGGGCCTCTTTTAAAAGCCTGGTTCATTTAAAATACCTCATTTAAAAGCCTGGTTCATTTACAAGACCTCCTTTAATAGCCTGGTTCATTTAAAGGACCTCTTTTAAAAGCCTGGTTCATTTACAAGACCTCCTTTAATAGCCTAGGTCATTTAAAAGACCTCTTTTAAAAGCCTGGTTCATTTAAAGGACCTCTTTTAAAAGCCTGGTTCATTTACAAGACCTCCTTTAATAGCCTGGGTCATTTAAAAGACCTCGTTTAAAAGCCTGGTTCATATAAAGACCTCATTTAAAAGCCTGGTTCATATAAAGACCTCGTTTAAAAGCCTGGTTCATATAAAGACCACATTTAAAAGCCTGGTTCATTTAAAGGACCTCTTTTAAAAGCCTGGTTCATTTACAAGACCTCCTTTAATAGCCTGGGTCATTTAAAAGACCTCGTTTAAAAGCCTGGTTCATATAAAGACCTCATTTAAAAGCCTGGTTCATATAAAGACCTCGTTTAAAAGCCTGGTTCATATAAAGACCACATTTAAAAGCCTGGTTCATTTAAAGGACCTGTTTTTAAAAGCCTGGTTCATTTAAAGGACCTTGTGTTGTATCTAAGTGGTAAATAGTAAATATATCGTTTTTTCATATCACATAAATTCCAGGGTTACCAGGACCTTAAACACAGTTTTAATGTTTAAAGAGACTTGGACCTCTGACTCCTGCAGACGTCCTCCAGCTTTCATTTTCGGTGCAGCATTTTTTTAATCTCCTCTCTTCCACATCGAGATCTATTCACCAGAATCATGCACAGAAAATGAGATTCGATATATAAGGTGCAGGACTGCAGCCCTAGTCTGCAAAATGCACAAAAGTAGATTGTATTGTGAGAACTGATGTAAAGTCTGCAGGAGATTTGTGGATGACGGCGGTTTGAGCGACAGCCCGGTAACCTGAGAGAGTCTCTGTGCCACCGCTGGACCGTCGCCCATCTCTTTATCGCCACCGCAGAGAAGGAAAAACACACAAAATATGTTTACAGCACGCTGATAAGATCCTGCACTCTGCAGCCGTGCACGTCTACACTCAATATTAATAGATACCGTAAAGCACACACACTCCCACGCTGTGTTATTGCCTCATAGCAGAGTTTAAATGTTTCCATGGGGGCTTTTGTCCAATCAAAAACTGCAGGATTTTTTGCAATAATTCAGGCAGATTATCTCCAAAAAGTGATTTAGAAATATAATTGTTTAATCTTTTTTTGTTTTACTTCTTATTATAAGCTTCTTCTGCTTTTATTTGGTTTGAAAAAGCATTTCAAACAACCAAACTCTGTTGTATTTATCCATATTTGCTTATCAGATGCAGCGTGAATATCGATTTCCCGGATACAGGGTGATAAGGTCTTTGCGAGGCCGGGTCCCTCTGCATGAGCATGGTGAATATTTCATCCAGCGTGGATTATAATGAGTGATTAAGCTCAGTCAGAGTTATATCACTGACTCCATCCTCTTTAATAATTCACTGACAAAGCTGTATCGATAAACACAGAGAGGGATTCAGAGGAAAAGCTGGGTGTTACACAGAAACTCTCATTTTTAAAACCCTCACACACACACACTCCTCTCTCTCCCTGTAAACACTGCACTGAACACACTGATGTGCTCTTGTGCGTGTGTGCATGTGTGTGTTGAAGCAACAGACTTTAAGGAGCCTGAGAGGGAGCCGTATAATGGTGCCTGATGACAAGGCAAGCGATCTGAGGCTACTTGGAGGCAACCGTGAGCGAGCGAGCTGTAACCTAAAACACACAGAAAACACCCGACACACTCTCTCTCTCTCCCACACACACACACACACACACTTACAGAAACACTAGTTGCTTCTCACTTTCTACCTGCCGTCTACATGTCTGTGTGCTGTGACTAAGCTTTAGATTGAGGAGGTGGTTACTCACTTTGCATGTTTTCTATGAACACTGCACAGGTTTGTAAAATCACAGGAAGTCCTCATGATTCGAGTCAGAGTTTCATACTTAGAAGGTGATGTGTCCAATGTGCCAGGTATTGTTGTTGTGTCATTTTTCTGTGAATGAAAAATTAGGTTTTTTCCTTCTTGGCACCTTGTTTGAAGAAAAAACTGAAAAAAAAACTATTTTTATGAAATCTGATTATTTATCTTATATTTTGATTCAAAACCGTCCTCATATCTTTAACTTTGCAATATGTCTTATGATAAAACAATTAAAAAATGTTGATTTATTTCTTTTTTTTAACAGAAATGTTTTTCTGTGTATGAAAAATGAACGTGTATGACATCTGATTATTTATCTTATATTTTAATTCATTATTACAATCTTTATATCTTTAACATTGCAATATGTCTTATAATAAAACTATTAAAAAATATAAATTTTACAGAAATGTTTTTTTTTAGCATTTTTCTTCAGCAGAAAGTTGTTGCATCATTTTTCTGTGAATGAAAAGCGACCTTTTCCCTCTTGACACCATGTGGGAGGGAAAAAATGAAAAAAAAAAATTCATGCAAATGATTTTCTATGAAATCTGATTATTTGTTGTATTTTTTAATAAATCAATGCCTTCACATCTTTAACATTGCAATATGTCTCATAGTAAAAAAAATTAAAAAATATTAATTTATTTCTTTTTTTTAACAGAAATGTTTTTCTGTGTATGAAAAACGACCTTTTTCCTTTTTGGCACCTTGAAGAAAAAATTTCTAAAAAACTAATGCAATTTTTTTTTTTATGAAATCTGATTATTTATCTTATTTTTTAATTAATTAATGCATCAGAATCTTAAACATTGCAATATGTCTTATAGTAAAACAATTAAAAAATATTATTATTATTATTATTTTTAACAGAAATGTTTTTCTATGGATGAAAAATGACCTTTTTCCCTCTTGGCAACAAGAAATGAAATCTGATTATCTCATTTTTAATTTATTTATATGCCTTAGAATCTTCAACATGGTGACATATTTTAATGTAAAACAATTATAAAACATTAATTTATTCCTCTTTGTTTACATAAATGTTATGTAGCATTTGTTTTCAGCAACCAGGACGCTTTTCCTACTTTAAAAGTCAAGCAGAGTCAAAGATACAGATATAAACAGGACTACACACACATTCATAAACCCACTTATACACTCTTATGTCCTTTTTTAATACAGACATATATATGCCTTCATGCATTCTGCACATATTTACACAGGAAGACAGAAAAACAGCTACATCAAATAAGGAAAACTATGAAAAAGGAGGATTTACATTTTATTTCTGTTGCCACTTTTAAGTTTGTGTTTTTAAAGAAGTCTTTAAAAGATTGCAATCTCCTGTAGAAGACGGTGAAATGTAATCTGAAGGTGATTCTTCTTTCTTTGGCTGTTTCCACAGAACGTCGTCGCAGAGCTCCACACCAGCCGGCCTCACTGCGTCTGGTGAAAAGTTGTTTCTGTCCGATCTCAGAAACCTTGTGTGCTTCTCTGTCTCTCAAACAGCTGAGAGGGTTTCTCTGAAAAGTGCAGACATTATTAGGAAAGACAAAAAAAAAGACATGATACCAAGAAGGACAGGGTTTCCCTTGTGGTGGATTATTTTCCTCATAATTAGAGAAACAGAACTGAAGGTGTTTTTTTTTTACCTGCACAAGCTTGCACCTTATTTTTATGTAGATTATCTAATGACGTTCTAAATCCAGATAGTGTGTTTTTTCCACGAAGCTGCTGCATGAATTTCTTGGACTTTTGCTGCAAATTAAAATAATTTTGTAGAGCTTGTAGGCTATTATGTGGACTAATTTTAATCCACATTTACTCCCTCATTCAGCCTCTTCATTAAACACACTGCAGTCGTATTTTGAGGTTGTATTTCTCTGCAGAGCGTTGCAGCTCGAGCCTCCTGTAAATTAAGAGAGCATGCTGAACCTAAACCGTCACATTCACATGTTTATCCTCTCATAACAAGACCGTCTCCTCCACTTCAGGGTTCTATTATTTAAAGATTGAACTCTCCTCACTTGCAGCAACTTGTACGTAAACACCTGATTTTGTCCTCCTTCTTATAAGATCATTCTTGTCCGCTCACTTTGTGGTATTTGAAGGCATTTCTGCACTTTCTGTTCTAAATCATTAGACCGTGTATAACCAGAGCTTGTCACATTTACAGCTCGTGTGAAAAATGGCTGCAGACATACGATGGAGGGCAGCACAATGCCGCCACAAGGTCTTCTAAGACAAGTATGATTACTGTTGCTCTTTGCCCCTCGGTGCTTGGCTTTTTTTATGGCAACACTTTGAACAGCGCAGCACAGGCTGTAAAAACTGAGCGGCTGAATAATAGAGAGATCAAGACCTTATCACAGAAGTTTGGATGGGAAATTTCCCCCTCTTATATATTTTTTTCTCCTGGACCTCTTATTATTCAAGACAGGCAGTGTACAGTGCATGGTTGTGAAAACGGGGAATAATCTCATGCAGCAGATTAAGTGGATTAATTAGGGTTTTATTCATCAGGGTGAATTGGTACCTAAAGAGCTTCCCCCTGCAATGACAAGGATTTTTCACCCTTAATTATCTCGGGCTGTGGAATGCAGTCCTGCATGCGAGGCGCATAGAGAAAAGAGGAGGCATATCACCCTGCAGTGGCAGTGTGGAAATGTGAATCTGAACGCCCTCGTAGAATAACTTAACTCTCCTTTTCTTTAAACTCTTTCAAACGTTCTTCAGCGTGTTGTCGTGCAGAAAACTCGAGCGGCCCCCGTGCAAAGTCGCGACAAACCTCAGAAGCTGCTATCTGATGATCGAGCCCCTCATCAGGCCCATCGCTTATCTCTTTATCATTTTCCACCAACAGAACCTTCTCACACACTGCTCACGCTCGATGACTGTCAATAACCAATAGATAGATAGAAACCACCGACCGTATTGTACATGCAACCACATGTTCAAGCAGCAGGCATGAGAAGAAAGTGACAAACATGTGAAACTGCACGCTCAGAACTCCACCATGGCACAAAGAGGTGCAGAAGAAGACTGTCAGCTAAAAATACACACATTTAAATATTAAGATGAGTTCTGATAATATTAGAAGCATGATAAATGAATGTTTGGGGAACAGAAACATTGTCATCAGTTTTTATTTGCAGAGGAGGCGAAAAATCTGCTGTTTACAACATTTTGCAGCAAAGAGTACATTTATTTTTTTACCTGTGGAATTAAAAATGAAGACAAACTTGAGGATTGTTCTCTAGATCAGCCTTTATTTATACATTTCATTTATTTACTTATTGATATATTGTATTATTGGTTGAATATTGATGGATGAATACAAAGAAGTTAAGTTGCACCTCAGTTGGAAACCGGTTTTCAAGCAACTTTATTTGACACACTCAGGAGAGAAGGCAGAGTTTTCTCTCCGACAAAGACTGGTGATGAAAAATAATTTAAAGCTCAGGGACCTCTCCAGAAGTCTGATTTTAAAAACAAGGTCCAAGTCTCTTTAAATATTAAAAGTGTGTTTAAGGTCTTGGAAACTCTGAGATCTATGTGATATGAAAAAAGAATACTTAGAGTATTTAAGCATTTAGATACAACACAAGGTCCTTTAAATGAACCAGGCTTTTAAATGAGGTCCTTTAAATGAACCAGGCTTTTAAATGAGGTCCTTTAAATGAACCAGGCTTTTAAATGAGGTCCTTTAAATGAACCAGGCTTTAAACAAGGTCCTTTAAATGAACCAGGCTTTTAAATGAGGTCTTTTAAATGAACCAGGCTTTAAACAAGGTCCTTTAAATGAACCAGGCTTTTAAATGAGGTCCTTTAAATGAACCAGGCTTTTAAATGAGGTCTTTTAAATGAACCAGGCTTTTAATTGAGGTCCTTTAAATGAACCAGGCTTTTAATTGAGGTGTTTTAAATGAACCAGGCTTTTAATTGAGGCCCTTTAAATGAGCCAGGCTTTTAAACAAGGTCATTTAAATGAAACAGGCTTTTACATGTGGTCCTTTTAATGAACCAGGCCTTTAAACAAGGTCCATTTAATGAACCAGGCTTTTAAACGTGGTCTTTTAAATGAATCAGGCTTTTAAACAAGGTCCTTTAATTGAACCAGGCTTTTAAATGAGGTCTTTTAATGAACCAGGCTTTTAAATTAGGTCTTTTAATGAATCAGGCTTTTAAACGAGGTCTTTTAAATGAATCAGACTTTTAAATGAACCAGGCTTTTAATTGAACCAAGCTTTTAAATGAGGTCCTTTAAATGAACCAGGCTTTTAAATGAACCAGGCTTTTAAATGAACCAGGCTTTTAAACCAGGTCTTTTAAATGAACCAGGCTTTTAAACAAGGTCCTTTAAATGAATCAGGCTTTGAAATTAACCAGGCTTTTAAATGAGGTCCTTTAAATTAACCAGGCTTATAAATGAGGTCCTTTAAATGAACCAGGCTTTTAAATGAACCAGGCTTTTAAATGAACCAGGCTTTTAAAGAGGGTCTTTTAAATGAACCAGGCTTTTAAACCAGGTCTTTTAAATGAACCAGGCTTTTAAATCAGGTCTTTTAAATGAACCAGGCTTTTAAATGAGGTTTTTAAATTAACCAGGCTTTTAAATGAGGTCCTTTAAATGAACCAGGCTTTTAAATGAGGTTTTTTAAATTAACCAGGCTTGTATTTTGAAGATTTGTAAAGCTATGAGCATGCAAAATAAAACAAACTTGAATCAAACTTGTCGTGCATCGTTAGAAAACGTAACCTCTCTAATTAAATGCATGATGCAACAATTGCCTGAGAAACTGAGCAATAAGCTGCAGGAAAAGATAGATGTCATATCTAAGATGCCACCATGTGAAGATAGCATCATGTTTTTATTCAAAGTCTCATAAATCTGTAACTACCGGCACACACCGTCTCTGGCGCTAGCACTATTTTTTCCTTGTCCTTGTTTTTTCTTTAAAAAAGTGGCGAAAGTCTTCAGGCCCCTTTCAGGGTGAGACAAGAGCTCCTCAGAGACCCAAACACAGACTTTCTCAAGTTCCAGCTCTTACCCCGGCGAGCACAAAGAGGCCGAGGAGGAGCCGAGCATCCCTAAACAGACAGATAACGACGGTGCGGTAAGGATGGCGAGGTGGAGGGGTATAGAAAAGGAGGGAGAGGTGGAGGGATAAAGGAGGGCGGGCTTTCATTGACCAGGTCAGACGAAACGCTCGACTGCTGAAATGTCTGATACACATCGGCAGTCTTTAGTGTCCTCGCAGCTGACTGACAGCCTGTCCCTGTGTGTGTGTGTGTGTGTGTGTGTGTGTGTGTGTGTGTAGGCAGGCCTATGTAACAGTGAGAACAGTACTGTATATAACTCTGGTGTCAGATGACTTATCTCCAAAACATCCCAGTTTAGCAAAAAGACATTGGAACACGACTTGGAGCACTGAGACTGAGTTTGAAGTTGCAGTGAGAGTTTAATGGAAGGTGTAGAAATCTTTAACTCTGAAACTTGTTTGCATGTCATCTTGTTGTAGCCGCAAGATAAACATCAAGACTGCACTTATCTGGAACTCAAACCCAAGAAGGGGAAGTTGCTGTTTTACCCTGATGGCCGGCATCAAAACATAGATAAAGTAACATCATCAAGAGTTTTATTTAAAAAAGTTAAAGTTGATTTGAACTTCTCATTTAGAAAAAAGAGGATTTCCCCAAAAATTTAAAAATATTTTACAACAAAACCTGAAAAAATGAGCTCAGAAAAACAAGTGAAAATAAATGAATAAATAAAAAACAGTGTATAAAATTATAAAATGTCCCGCAAATAATCAGCGAATTACCTCTCCTTACCTCTCTGAGCTCCTTCACCCCTACCCTCCTGCTCGGTGCCTCAGGTCAGCTGATCTGCTGCTCCTGGAGGTACCGAGGGCAAAACAGAAGCTGAGAGGGGATCGAGCTTTTTCTGTTGCTGCTCCAAAATGATGGAATGAGCTTCCCCTCCACATTAGACAAGCCTCCTCACTGTCCATTTTTAAAACTCACCTTAAAACCCATTTTTATTCCTTGGCTTTCAACCCTGCATGAGACTCTGCTCCTGTTTTACTGTTTTCTGGCTTGTTTTTATTTATTGTTTCTATTGTTTTTATTGTTTTATTATCCTGTGTTTTAATTGTTGTTTTAATTGTCTATATATGCACAGCACTTTGTTCCGGCTGTGGTCGTTTTAAAGTGCTTTATAAATAAAGTTGAGTTGAGAATTACGTTGTTTTTCTTACAAGGATTGAGATGTAATTTGAAAAGTTGGACACGAAGGAGGATTTATTTATTAGTTTATTTGACAGGGGCCATGCAAAACAAAAACTGTCAAGCCAGAGTTAGCTATACAGTCCCTCCAGGATGTCGCTGGATTTTTTTGTGATTGTTGCGTCCCCAAAAAGCCTGAATTTGCGACAGCTTTTTGAAAAAATTGCGGTGAAAGTTGCGTTTTTTTTTTTTTTTTTTGCTTTTTTCCCCCAATAACATCTCAGGGGCAAGTAAATACGCTAAATTACAGTTGTTTTTAGAAAACATTCTTGATGTGGCGACTGTGACTGTGTTTTCATTCTCTTTATTCACAGAAAAATGCCATGAAAGGTCTATATTGCACATTTACGACGGTCCCTGAATGCACCTCGCAGTGACAGGGGCACTTGACAGGCAGTTCACGCACTCTGAAATGAATCTGCATCTTTGTTGACCAGGAGTTGATCAAAACTTACTAAATGTGTCTGATGTTTCACCAAACTGGATTAAATCAAGCTGTAGACGCGGAGCTTTTTACGGTGATGGCGGCAACAACAACGTCAAACCTCAAATATTAAACAGACGTCCCCCGGTTGTGTCTTTGTCACTAACGCACCGGGGGGTAAAAATCCTCAATGAAGATGAGACAGATGCATGGAGGTGAGGAGAGCTGGTTCATGAAGTACACCTGCTGCAGGTAGGTGACCAAGCGAACACTGAGCCCCTCAATCTATAAATAATCATATGTCATCATCACTTGTCCTGCCTGCCGTCCCCTCTTTTCACCCGTTCTCTGTGCATGTTTTGCTGTTGAAAAGTGCCGATCAAGGGAGGACTTATGTTTATGTTCCTAGGAAGTGAAATTGATGACAAAACCGATGACGTACAGGGGCTGAGATTGAGGTAATTGGTCAAAGTTGCGAGAAAGTTGCGGTGATTGTATAAAATTGCAAGGCCGCGAAAAAATCGCGCTGATTGGTTGAATTTGCGTTGATAGTTGCGATCGCGAAATCGCAACTTCCTGGAGGGACTGGCTATAAGCTAATTTTCGTCTGTGGTCCCTGGGCAGGAAGATGTTAACAAATGTACAATACAAACGAAAAAAAACATACTAGCATTTAAAACAATACATAGACTACTCAACACAGTCCATCACTAATAACAACACATTTAAAATGACATTTCATTGTCTCTGATTTGATGCATTCAGATGATCACATGATTGTTTTTCCTTGAGCCATAATTTCAGTTTACTTTTAAAAACACTGAGGCTGGGGTGCTGGTGGCCTAGTGGTCTAAGCGCCCCACATATAGAGGCTATAGTCCTCGTCGCAGGGGTTGCCGGTTCGATTCCCGGCTGGGCGACCATTTACTGCATGTCTTCCCCCCTCTCTGCTCCCCACATTTCCTGTCTCTCTTCACTATCCTATCAAATAAAGGCAAAAAGCCCCAAAAATATAACTTTGAAAAAAAACCACTGAGGCTTGTACAGTCTCTAATGTGAGTCGGGATTGAGTTCCATTTTCCTGCTGCTCTGACTGAAAATGCAGACTGTCCAAATGCAGTCTTCCTACGTTTAGCTGAACAGTCTCCTCTTGCTGATGCCCTGGTCTCCCTAAGATTGTTCCTGCAGAGTAACACACATTGTTTAAGTGGTGGTGGGGCCTGATCATTAATTAATTTATACATCAGACACATATCTACATAACAAAAAAAGAGTCGCCAGCTAACTGCACTAAACATATTAAAGTTAAGCTAACTGAAGCCCAAAATGATCCTTTATTTTCCTCATAAATGTCCAACTTTATGCTACTTTTTAATGTCTACACTGTAGCCTGATACTGAATCACACATATCCACCATTGCTCCACATAATACTTGAGTCACGTCAAGCTGTGAGGAGCAGCTGACCTGAAATCAGTCTCTGCTTGGAGTGGAGACTTCCAGTGTTTCTGCAGAGCTTCAAAAACACACATTCAAGTGACAGCAAACAACAAACACGCTCAAACCTTCGTCACTGCATTACAGTAAACAAAGAGCAGATTTTTTTGATGGGGGGGGGGTGTTGCATTATGAAGTGGTCTTGTTTCCCTATGACCCAGAATGACGGCACGGAGGCTGACTTTTTAAAACTTCAAAGGCTTCGGTTTGAAGAGTGACATTTTAATCTCTGGTATCTACGCACTCAGAACGCCTCACTCTCTGCTCCGTCAGCCGTGTTTGTTTGGTTTTTTTTTTTTTATTCCTCAGAAGTGGAAGACGTTCACCACGAGCAATTCCTCTGAAGCTCGAGCTGCAGCTCCTGATCCCTCGCCGGACTGGATTCAGAGAATACGTGCACAGAACGGAAGGACTCTACTTTGAGGGCAAAGAATCCCTCATGCTGGAAGTGACCGAGGCACCCGTGGGAGAGGTGTGCTGTAGTTTGTTCAGGAAGTGCCTTACACATTTTTTTAAAATATCAATTGCATCCTAAATAAAACTTTTGTAGTATTCCCTAAATATCCAAAATGGTTCATGGTAAAGAAACATACATGTGCAGCTTTAAATGAACATTTAAGTGGCTTTAAAGTGCGATTTTTAACTTCTGCAAAGTTCAAAACCTGATGTCACATTTTTAAGGAAAGGTCGACGTCAAATTAAATGAATACAAATAATTTCCAGTATTTAGCTCTTCTCATTTTGTCCTGTGATTTATTTTTGGTGCATCTATTTGCATGTGTAATAAAAGCTTTTTGTTAATAAACTAAAAGTTGTGCTGGGCAAGAAAGCATTTCACTGGAAGACATGGGCTGAGGCAGGAATTCTCTATATTGAGGATGTCTTTAAGGATGATACATTTATGCCATTTGAAGAGATGAGGGTTAGGTACAGAAGCCCCAAAACAGACTTTTGGAAATATCTCCAACTGAGAAGCTGTGTAGAGTCTTTACAGAGGAAACTCCCTGTCATATCTCAGACAGCTGTACAGAGAATATTACAGGATAAATGATCAAAACAAGGCAGGGCATCAAGTCTTTATTATCTAATGCAGGGGTGTCCAAACTTTTTTCAGAGGGCCACATATGATGTTGTCAGAATACCTCAGGGCCAGTGGCTCCCACTGAGACTTAGGAATCATAAAAGCTCTATATGAAATATTCATTTAATAACAATTATTTTAAATGTTTTCTCAATAAATCATTAGCAAAATGTATCTTCTTCTGGGGGAAAATTGGGGCAATGTGGGAAAAAATATTCTCATTATTTTCCTATGGCAGGATTTCATCACACTTCATTTTCATGTTAAGAAAAAGAACATATTAAGAACAAAATACTTATTTACCTGAGTTCTGAAGATTTTTGATGCAGCTAATTTTGCCTTCTCTGTACAATTTCAAATTTTTGATCTTGTCTTGTGTTCTCTTTTGTGTCTTCTGAACTTTTAATGTTCATCAAGAACATTTTCACATCATGATGAAAACATGAATTTGAAAACCTGTCCACTTTAAGAGTTCTTGTGTTTCTTCTTTATTGCCGTTTTGCAGAATTCCCAGAGCTTTGGCTTTGGACAGGTCGTCCATATGGAGCTTTTTGAGACGTTTCTGGATTGACTTTAGTTTTGTTTGTGCACTTGAAAGAAACTGCAAATGTACACATGATTCTTTGCTATGAATAACACAATTTAAGATGGAAGCTTGGGGCCATAAATAAATGGACCTTGGGCCGTACTTTAGACATGCCTGATCTAATGAGACAGTCTAATCCACTGAAGATCAACAGAATCAAGAGGGCTTGGGAGGAGGACCTTAATAACGTGGTGTGGAAGGAAATAGTTGGGTCCTGGTGTGGGACGTCTAGGGAAGTTCAGACTCGGTTAATAACATTTAAGATAATTCATAGAGGGTACTGGACTCCCTGTAAGATGGCAAGACTGAAGCTATGGGATTCTGACATTTGCTGGAGATGTGACAGGAGGAGAGGCACATTTTTACACATGCTTTATGAATGCAAAGTGAAGTTCTCAATCAAGTACTGAAAACCAAGTTGCTGTTGAGCTTTATACGCTTTGCATTTTAGGTGTAATAACACAAAGGGGGTTAGACTGTCACATGGCCAGACTCTGTGGTGTAGATTGGCTCTTACCACAGGATGTAGGATGGTGCTCAGACACTGGAAAACTAAAAGTAGCATCTCTTTTAATGAATGGCTGGGAGAAATGAGTAAAATAGCTACCTATGAAGAAGTCATGTTTAAGGGTAATAACAGACAGGAGATGTTTTTGGACATATGGAGCCACTTTGTGGATGCAATACAATATGGAATAACTACCTTTATTTGTGTGAATGGTTGCAATGCACTGAGCTCAGTGTTTCCCCTGAGAGAAATTAGTTTTTTTTTTTTTTTTTTTAAATCTCTTTATTGGGTTTTCTTCTTTTTTCACATACAAATTACAAAAGTCTGAGACATCTTTATCCAATGCCTCAAAAAAAAAAAAAAGGACCTACAAAACACAAGTAAAATAAAACACCAAAGCAATAACATAAAAAAAAAAAGATTTAAATAGAAATAATACTACAAAAATACAACTTGGAGGATGTCTCTTGTAATGTCATGCATTGACTCTACTGGCAGGCCTCCCTGCATTCACAGTTAAACCTCTGCAGATGATCCAGAACGCAGCAGCAGCACGTCTGGTCTTCAACCAGCCTAAGACAGCTCATGTCACTCCCCTGCTCATCTCGCTACACTGACTCCCACTTGCAGCTCGCATCAGATACAAAACTCTAATCATGACTTACAAAGCAGGAACCAAAACCGCTCCAGTTTACCTGGAACCCCTCATCCAGGTCTACTGCACTCCTTCTTGCCTACTACGAAAAAGCGCCTAGTGCTTCCAGCACACAAGGCCTCAAAATCAAAACCACTAGCTGGACTCTTCTCTTCTGTTGTCCCTAAATGGTGGAATGAATTGTCCAACTCCATTCGATCTGCAGAGTCCCTCTCTACTTCACAAAGACAGCTAAAGACCCAGCTCTTTAGGAAGCACTATGCACTTAGCTAGACTGTTCTCCACTGTTGTCCCCAGGGGCAGATCATGTCTTCCAGCTACAGTTGACTCGCACTGTCCAGCTTACATCCATAACCTGCCTAAGACAGCTCATGTCACTCCCCTGCTCATCTCACTACACTGACTCCCAGTTGCAGCTCGCATCAGATGCAAAACTCTAATCATGACTTACAAAGCAGGAACCAAAACCGCTCCAGTTTACCTGGAACCCCTCATCCAGGTCTACTGCCCTCCTCGCCCGCTACGCTCAACCTCTGAAAAAGCGCCTAGTGCTTCCAGCACACAAGGCCTCAAAATCAAAATCACTAGCTGGACTCTTCTCTTCTGTTGTCCCTAAATGGTGGAATGAATTGTCCAACTCCATTCGATCTGCAGAGTCCCTCTCTACTTCACAAAGACAGCTAAAGACCCAGCTCTTTAGGAAGCACTATGCACTTAGCTAGACTGTTCTCCACTGTTGTCCCCAGTGGCAGATCATGTCTTCCAGCTACAGTTGACTCACACTGTCCTGCTCTACTCTGGGACTCTGTGTTCAGGTCTGGAGTGACCCAGCACTTGGTACTTTGGTCATGATTGTGGTGATGTTAATTGTTGATGATGATAATGGAAGGTCTTAAATGGTTTGGTTGCTTCATTGTAGATGTTCCTTATTTACTTTTGTGCATTGCCTTCACACTGCTTGGCAGTACCTGCACCCAAATGGACTTGAAGCACTTTGTTACTCTTACTGATCTTGTTTCCTCTTGTCTAGATCTTCGCTTGTGTTGTTCTAACATTGTAACATGTCAAGTGTTCATCGGGACCCCCATCAAAAATCTCCACAAACTCCAACTAATTCAGAACACCGCAGCCAGGATCCTACTCAGAGTCAGAAAACATGAACACATCACCCCAGTACTCCGCACACTTCACTGGCTTCCCGTCACCGCAAGAATCAACTACAAAATCGCACTCATCACCCATCAGTGCATCTATGGAAACGCCCCACTCTACCTAAAAGAACTCCTCACCCAGCAAACCCCAACCCGGAACTCACGCACTCCACATCAGAACCTCCTCCACCCTCCCAGAACCAAGCTCCGGACCATGGGAGATCGGGCCTTTTGTGCTGCTGCACCACGTCTGTGGAATTCCCTGCCCAGCCACCTCAGAACCCCACAGACTGTGGATGCTTTTAAAAAACATTTAAAGACCTTCCTCTTTAAAGAGGCTTTTAACTGATTTTAAGTACTGCTTTTAAAAGTTTGTTTTTACTGTGTGCCTGTAGCACTTTGAGATTTCTGGAAATGAAAAGTGCGTTATAAATAAAATGTATTATTATTATTATTATTATTAAGTGCCCTGGATTTTGCTAAGTTATTATTTTTTCATGGGGTTGTTTTTGCTATAACGGCTGCCATATTGAGTAAAACATGTTTATTTTTCCTTGCAGAGTGAATTCTATTTTCTCTAACTGCAAATGCTTCATTGCATCATTCATTAGAGTGAGATAAATTGAGTGAGAGAGAGTTTTTTTTTGTTTCCAGTTCAGCAGAATTACTCTTCTTGCTAACAGCGTCACAAAGCATATCAACATTCTTCTGCTTGTTTGATAAAGAGAGCTCCATAGCATCTGCTCCAACCCCAAACATTGCAAGAACTGGGTCTGGATTGATATGTTTCTGGAAAATCTCTGATAAACTTTGGAATATTTTGTTCCAGTAGGTGGTGGAGAAATTAATTTTTTAATCATTTATTTATTTTTGTTTTTATTCCTGTTTGTTGGTATCTAAGTCTTTCTTTTCTCATTGGCCTTATTACTACTTTTTATGTGACATTTATTATTGTTTCATTTCTTCCTGAATTTTGCACTTTCTTAAAAACAATAAAAAAAAACTGAATTCTAAAAAAAAAAAACTCAAAGTTGTGTTTGTTTCACTTTTTCTGTAGATGATAGAAAAAGGAGTTAAAGGCTGAGGCTTGTAAATGTGTCTGTCTTCAACACGAGTCATTTAAACACATAAAGGATCCTTTCCTCCAATAACTGAGCGTAACATGAATGACTGTGACTTCCTCTCCCCCTCGATGTTCTTCATCACTTTCTCTCTCTCTCTGCTAAAAACTAGGTCAACAGGGATTTCCTGCCCTCAGACGTTTTCTTTCCAGCCAACACCTGGCCTTTGTAATACCACTTCAGCGAGAGGAAAGAGAGAGTGTGCTGTATATATAACACATGGGATCAAAAGTCGCAGCAGCTTGTAGGTTTTCTCTCGCTGTGCAGGGAAACTTAGACCACTATCGACCTTCGTGTGGAACAACCGGTGCTTCAACTTTCACAGAGAGAGAAAGAAAGAAAGAGAGAAAGAGAGAAAGAGAGAGAGACACTCCTGAAGATTTAGCTGCAGCTTCAGGCTGGGATTTTCAGAAAACGCACAAAACAACACACGCATTTAAATTTCTGTAATTTCCCCCCAATTTAAAAGTTCGCTCAAGAGATCTGTTATGAAACAAAAAAGCCCGCCATCAGGCTCCAGCATGAATTATTAAAAACCCCGGGCTTACCTTTGCATTTCTAATTATGTGATGCAAAAAGAAAAAGATGGCTCTCTCCAGCTCTGCAGGCATCCAGTCAGTCAGAGTGTCATTCTGAAGGAGAAATCCAAAGCAAGACTTCTGAACAGGGGGGCCCTAGTTCACAAAGTAGGTTACAGAAGAGAGCCCAACTGTTTGAGAGAGCGCGGCATGAAGTCAGCGCTCAGATTTACTGCTTTGTAAACATGTAGACACGCAGAATACCATGGAACCATCTCTTAGTCATAACTCGGCTCTTATCACATACAGCCAGTAAAACCAAGACCCACAGTAACCGAGCAAGCGTGCATCAAAGGACCTTATGCAACAAACTGCATGCACCATCTGTGAAACATCGTTAGTCTCTTGAAATTTTAAAATCTGGAGCAGAAGGGTTAAACATTTTCCCCCTGAAACAGTCTGCCTGTCTACTGAATCCCTTTGCATTCAGCAAAGTCCAAAAAAAAAGGTATCAAAAGTGTGTTTCATGCACAGTTTTTTCCAAACAGAGCCGGTCTAGACCGTACTCTATGTTCTATTATTAACAAAGACCCAACATCAAGACCAGGATAAGATCCAGTCCCATCTTACAGACAGGACTCAGTCTGATCTCATCTTAATCCACCATGAGCAGAGCACTTTGCAGCATTTAGCAAGTTACAGTGGCAAGGACAAACTTCCTTTAACAGGCAGAAACCTCCAGCAGGACCAGACTCATGTTAGACACACATCTGCTGAGACCGTGTTGGAGAGAGAGAGAGAGAGAGAGAGAGAGAGATGATAGTGGGGAGACAGATAGTAGTAGTTGTAGCAGCTGGAGTCTGGGACAGGAACCTACGAGACAAGGGAGCTCAGGGACTCCAGAAAGGTCTATGGTTAGTAACTTTAATGGGACAGGAAGAGTTAAAGTAAGAGACAGGCAGAGAGAGGAGAGAGAGGGAAAGACAGGATCCCAGTGTGTCAGTCTAAGTCTATAGCAGCATTTAGCAAGTTACAGTGGCAAGGACAAACTTCCTTTAATAGGCAGAAACCTCCAGCAGGACCAGACTCATGTTAGACACACATCTGCTGAGACCGTGTTGGAGAGAGGGAGATGAAGAGAGAGAGAGATGATAGTGGGGAGACAGATAGTAGTTGTTGTAGCAGCTGGAGTCTGGCACGTCCACAGCAGCAGAAGCCTACGAGACAAGGGAGCTCAGGGACTCCAGAAAAATGGAACAGGAAGAGTTAAAGTAAGAGACAGGAGAGAGGGGGAAAGACAGGATCCCAGTGTGTCAGTTCCTAAGGCAGTGCTATAGGCAGTCTAAGCCTATAGCAGCATTTAGCAAGTTACAGTGGCAAGGACAAACTTCCTTTAACAGGCAGAAACCTCCAGCAGGACCAGACTCATGTCAGACACACATCTGCTGAGACTGTGTTATAATTGTGTCTTAAGGCAGAGCTTCAGTTTGGTTAGTGATACAAAAATATTGACAAGGCCTAAGACTAAATGGCGGTGATCTTTAGGCCCTCAGGAGGCATGTCATTTAAAACAGACACACCCAAAGATCACCCATAAAGCAGACGGCCTGGGTTCGATTCCGGCCTCCACTGTCCTCTCTACTCTAATAAAGGTGTAAAAGCTCCAAAATACAACTTTAAAATAAAAAGAAGACACAACTCTGTAGTGGAACTCACTGCATGGGCTCAAAGTCACACCCCACAACCATTGCATGTGCATGCAGTTTACTGCTGCATCCACAAATGCTGGTTAAAACTATCCCATGCAAACAGGGAACCATGTATGGACCATAGACTGTATATATAATGAACAGCATCGCTCTGGCTTTTGGAGTTTTGGAGCCAAAGCCAGAGCGCGTGTTTTCTCTTGTAGATTTTCTGCAGCCAGTCTGCACAGTAGAGAATTTGTGTGTTTCCACGGTAACAAGCTCCACCCTACAGCGTACCGTCCTGAGGTCGTACAGAATTTCTCTCTACGGCAGCTGTCAATCAAAGTAAACAGGAAGTAACACCCTGTTTTTTAACCTCTAATAACTAATGGAAAAGAAACTGTTCAGAAAAAAGAGGCCTTGAAGACAAAACAGTCAAATAATAACTACATATCACCCTATAGCATACGGATGTGAGGAACATTCGTACCACTTGTTTTTATTTTTTAAAGTTTGACTCCAGCCCCATTCAAATGAATGACCTATACTGCAGCCAGCCACTAGGGGGAGCAGTTTTTGTGGCGGCCTCACTTCAAGCCGAGCAAGATGACTTCCATTTTATATACAGTCTATGAACATGCAGCACATGGTCGTGGTTAGGAATCGAACCTACGACCTCTGCAATGAGGGCTACAGCCTGTGGGTGTGGGGCGCTTACACCGCTAGGCCACCAGCACCCTGAAACAACACTTTTTAACATGTTTCCTAAACATTTATGTCTTTTAAATCTGACGCTGATGCATCCTTTCTGATTTATGCTGATGCAAAATCATGTTTACAGAACATTTAGAGCAAAAGAAAATACTTGGGAGTGAAAAAACATGCCTGCATTGATCCTCTAGTTCATTGTGAATCCTCACCTCAAAACAGTCATATAATAACTACATATCACCCTATAGCATACGGATGACAGAAACATAGAAGTGTATTTATTTTTTTAAGTTTGACTGCAGCCCCATTCAAATGAATGGGGGAGATGGAGTTTTTGACCTATACTGCAGCCAGCCACTAGAGGGAGCAGTTTTTGTGGCGGCCTCACTTCGAGCTGAGCGAGATGACGTCACTTTTATATATAGTCTATGGACATTCAGCACATGGTCGCGGTCAGGAATCGAACCTACGACCTCTGCAATGAGGGCTACAGCCTCTGGGTGTGGGGCGCTTACACCGCTAGGCCATTACTGCCCCGAAGCATCACTTTTTAACACGCTTTGAAACATTTATGTCTTTCAAATCTGACTGTTTTGAAGCCACACTGTTAGCAAGGACGGTCACAGACAAAGCTGATGCATCCTTTCTGATTTATGCTGATGCAAAATCCTGTTTAAAGAACATTTAGAGCAAAAGAAAATACATTGGAGTAAAAAAACATGCCTGCATTGATCCTGTAGTTCATTGTGAATCCTCACCTCAAAACAGTCATATAATAACTACATATCACCCTATAGCATACGGATGAGAGAAACAAAGAAGTGTATTTATTTTTAAGTGTGACTGCAGCTGGAGTTTTTGACCTATACTGCAGCCAGCCACTAGAGGGAGCAGTTTTTGTGGCGGCCTCACTTCGAGCTGAGCGAGATGACGTCACTTTTATATGCAGTCTATGGTAGAGACATGATCCAGGCCACTTCTCTGGGCCTTAGCTCATTCAAGATGGACTGAGGGATCTAAATTTGATGTTGGATAATGGATGTTGCAGCAGCAGGTTTTAGGCGTCACCATTTAGAATGTGCTCCTTCAAAAAAGGCCTTTTGTTACACATTGAATTCATAGCTTTGATAGCAAACAGGTGAATCTCAGCTAACAATGCTAACTGCTATCTATGACGGATGATGAAGCGTTTTGTAACTCACCTTTCAGCAGCTGGAGCTAATGATGTTCAGAAAGCACGGCCTCTGCTTCTCATATGAAGCTGGATCACTCTTGCTGCCCTGAGTGCTGATGCTATGCAGATGAGACAGGAAGCTAGCTGAAAGTTAGCTGCTGTTCATCAAGGTGTCAGGATGTTTTTGGTGGATGCTTGATTACACTCTGATCTCTTCTATCATGTATCCATAGAGAGGCTTTAAAAAGGAAGGATGAGAAGATAGAGACTGAAGTTTGGTTTGGTGAACACATTAAAGATAAAGCATCAATACTTCCTCTCCCCCAAAGACTTGTTGCAAGGTGCCAGATCACCCACAGTGGGTACGTGCGATCAAAGTGGCACCGGCTGTGGTTGAGGGGGAGGGGAATAGATTTTGCGGCGAGTTAAACAGAGTAATTCACACGGCCGATTGTGGGATCGCAGCGAGCTTCTTAGAACAAAAGAGCTGAAGAAAAACACCAGGGGGAATACTCACCTTCTCCTCCACGCTTTCCCCTTCCTCTGCTACTTTCTCTCCGTCAACCTCCCCTCCTTCCTTCCTTCCCACACACACAAACACACACACACACACACACACACACACACACACACACACACACACACACACACTTGCATGGCGTTCGATTGCGACGGGGCACACTCACGCTGACAGTCATACTGAGAGGACAATGCTGCAAGATTCTGAGAATATTATGTTTTTCTATTGCTCACCCCGATCTTTCTGAATGAATAATTTTCCATTTCAGGGACAATAGTGAGAATTTAAAAAATATGTCAGGTTCAAAAGCCTCTCTAAGAATTCAGAATACACAGAAAGAATCAAAAAGAAGAAGCTGAAACACAGAAAAGACTCACTCTCAAAACCCACACACCTTTCTAAGAGTCGGTTGCACCACTTTTCCGACCTCTGGATGGAGCAGGCGACTCTCTCTCCCCCCCCCCTGCAGTGTGTGTGTGTGTGTGTGTGTGTGTGTGTGTGTGTGTGTGTGTGTGTGTGTGTGTGTGTGTGTGTGTGTGTGTGCTGCTAGGTGTGGTTTCTACACTGTGTCTCCTTTGGTACCATGGGTGCTGGCTCTGTGGTCATCTTTTTTAATTCCCCCCCCATGTGAAGAACACCTGGCCACCATGACAAAACCTGCAGAATAACTGCTGCTTCACACACACACACACACACACACACACACACACACACACACGCACACACGTGCAACCCAAGCTACGACCACATGTTTACTGTGAGTGTATCTGCGCCGTGCAGCCGCTTCAGGCTGAGGTTATCGTGACGTAGGGGCAACTGAAGGTCCTTAAATGCTACTCATGGGATTTCAGTTTCACTTAGGCCTTCTTTTTATGCTTTTAGAGAGAGATGGTGACCTCTGGGTTCAAAACATGTTTGGGATTAGCCTCACAGATCACTGCAGCCTGTAGCCTTGAAACAGGCTGGTATGGTTGCAGGAGGGAAATCCGCCTGATCAAAATATCTACCTCAAGCTTTTATTTTTGACGCTTGGTTACTCTAACAGCTTGACATCATTTCAGAAAGGATCCATACAAATATATAGAATTTAATGAAGTAGTAATATATATTTACTTTTTGAATTTATTGACAGGACAGCTGAAGAGAGAGAGGAAATGTGGGGAGTAGAGAGAGGGGGAAGACATGCAGGAAATGAACAGGTGACCTCTGTGACAAGGAACATGGCCTCTTTACGTGGGATACTTAGACCACCAGGCCACCAGCGCCCCATCATGTCGTTTTTAAAGTTACCAAACTCCATTGAGATGAACAGTGCAACCTTGCAGAATAGGGAAGTTTGTTGTCTACCATCCATCCATTATCTTGACCGCTTATCCTGTTAGGGGTCACGGGGGGCTGTAGCCTATCCCAGCTGACTTCAGACAGGTCACCAGCCAATCACAGGGCTAACACAGAGAGACAGACAACCATTCATGCACACACTCACACCTACGGGCAATTTAAAGTGATCAATCAACCTGGTGAGCATGTTTTTGGACTGTGGGAGGAAGCCGGAGTACCCAGAGAGAACATGCAAACTCCACACAGAAAGGCACCTGCCTGGCCGGGGATTCGAACCAGGAACCTTCTAGCTGTGAGGCAACGGCGCTACCCACTGCACCACCGTGCAAAACATCATCTGCTTCAGGAGTGTTTGTTCTAAACTTCATATTTAAAAATGCAAATAACAGACATTAAGACAAGCAAAGAAACCGATCAAGTTAGAGGTAGACAGACAACTCCCATGCTCTGAAAGGCATGCTTATACTTCTGCATTGCTGTAGCTACACCACAGTGGTCTACGCCATCGTTTGCACTAGCTACTTGTGCATTGGAGTGCCAGCGTCTCTCTGCAATACTCCGCCTGAACACTAGTTGGCAGTGTGACTTCTATGCAAGTCATAGCACCAGTTTCCAGTTATGCTACATTCTTTAAATTCTTGTTGGCATAGGGACACTATGGAGACTGAATCTGTGTTATGTTGGAGGAAGAGAGGAGATGGATTGTACGCCTGCTGATCAGTGTTTGCAGAAAAGGCGATATCAGAAATGTTGTGAATGCAGGAAATAGGATGCTAACTAGTGGACCAATCATGAGGCTTGCAGTCTGTGTTGTTTCAATGTGTAGGTACATTTTTGAGGAGGTGCACGTCAGGATATGTGCTTAGGCATCTACATCGGTACAAGGCTATGGGAACTGACTGCATGGGGTCAATGCAGAAGTTTAAACCAAGCTAGGGGAGGTTGGTGTTCGCCTGAAAACACTTGAAATTGCGTGTCAAGAGGATGTCTGCAGAAAAGTCATAAGACACAAAACATTTTGCACAATGTGGGTTAAAAGTCAGCCTTGCATCTAACTTAAGTCCCAGACAGTTAGTGCGATGCATCAATAAGGTGCCGTAGAGACATACATTCTCCTCTATGGATCAATCCTTATCCTAATATTGTTGATTCATGGGTTAAAAACTACTTTTTTCAACTGTGGCTGATTTAAGTATTGATTGCAGGAATCAAACTTTTGTTGTGTTTTTAGTGAAAACTTGTTTTTACACACATAAATGAACCACTCTATGACAGCTTCAAGGTCACACACTCTTATGTACCACATGAACCACCCGTTCATACTGTGGCGTACGCTCTCCTATCCTCGCCATCGTTCTGCCTCTCAATTTCAAATCAAGAGTTTAACCTCCGAGCAGATTCTGCTCACGCTGTGGCTGCGGACCTGGCCAAGCACCATGGGAGAATTACCTCCCATAATTATACTGCAATTATGAGCGCGATAAAATCAGCATTATTCTCAAAAAAAAGAGAAAAAGTTTAAATGAGTAGTGGGAGGGAGGGATGGAGGGATGGAAGAAGTTGGAGCTTTAGTGTCTCTGAGGGGATTGGTGACAGTCCTGAGAAACAAAAGGAAGCGAATGGGCAGAAAATTCTTCTAATTAAGCATAGAGAAAAGATGGTGTCTCCGGTAATTATAAAAGTGGGAGAGATTCTTAACTGGGTTGATTCTTTTCTGTGGTTTTTTAAAAGTTGGGAGTAAACGGTAAAATGAAAACTCAAACTTTAAGAGTGGAGGGAAAGAGGGGTACGGTGGCCGTGAAGGTCAAAACACGATGATGTTACAGGAAGTTCAACGGTCAGAAAACAACTCTGGGTTTGAGAAGAAATACGTCTGACATGTTTGTGTTTCTATTTGCTAAATATCAAGTCACTCTTTCATGAAATGCACATTTTGAAGCGTGTTTTTGTGGCTTTTTTCTCAAGTAAAATCAATCAATCAATCAATCAATCAATCTTTATTTGTATAGCGCCAAATCACAACAAACGTTATCTCAAGACGCTTTTACAAACATAGGAGGTCTAGACCACACTATGTCAAATTATGAACAGAGACCCAACACCAAGACAGGGTAAGACTCAGTCTGACCCCACCTTAATCCATCATGAGCATTGCACATCGCAGTATTTAGCTAGTTACAGTGGTGAGGAAAAACTTCCTTTTAACAGGCAGAAACCTCAGGCAGAACCAGACTCATGTTAGACAGCCATCATGCCTCGACTGAGTTGGGTCTGGAAAGACAGATAGAGGGGAGTAAAAGAGAGAGAGGTGATAGTGATGAGACGAGTCGTAGAAGCTGTTGCCGCTGGAGTCCAGCACGTCCGTATCAGCTGGAGTCCAGATCGTCCGCAGCAGGAGGACGTCTACGGCAGCTCAGAGGAATCTACGAGACAATGGAGCTCAGGGACTCCAGAAAGGTCTATGGTTAGTAACTTTAATGGGACAGGCAGAGTTAAAGTAAGTGATGAAGGGGTTGGGGGGAAGAAGGTGAGCTAGGATCCCAGTG
The DNA here is from genome assembly GCF_009762535.1 of Notolabrus celidotus. Classification (NCBI taxonomy): domain Eukaryota; kingdom Metazoa; phylum Chordata; class Actinopteri; order Labriformes; family Labridae; genus Notolabrus; species Notolabrus celidotus. The sequence goes on along the minus strand of NC_048283.1, from coordinate 28,968,128 downwards.
TGTCAGTGTGCCAGTTCCCCCGGCAGTCTAGGCCTATAGCAGCATGACAAAAGCTGGTCCAAGCCTGATCCAGCTTAACTATAAGCTTTATCAAAAAGGAAAGTTTTAAGTCTACTCTTAAAAGTGGAGAGGGTGTCTGCCTCCCGGACCCTGACTGGTAGATGATTCCAAAGGAGAGGGGCCTGATAACTGAAGGTTCTACCTCCCATACTACTTTTAGAGATTTTAGGTACAACTAGCAAGCCTGCATGTTGGGAGCGTAGAGTTCTAGAGGGGTAATAGGGCACTATGAGCTCTTTAAGATACGAGGGTGCCTGATTTTTATGGGCTTTGTAGGTTAAAAGAAGGATTTTAAATTCTATTCTACATTTTATTGGGAGCCAGTGTAGAGAAGCTAACACTGGAGAAATGTGGAAAATGTAATCTGTTAGTTTTGATCTTGTGGAAACCTCTTATCTAACAAATGTCGTATTTGGTGAAGATTTCTCTGATGGTAAATGTTATTAACTGACCTTAATCACAGGATTTTAAAACAGTAGATCATGGGCACCGATGGACTGGCGGTGCCCCCTATTCAGAGGCTCTCACCCTCATCACAGAGGTCGCTGGTTCA